>NW_027490300.1:310234-620469 GCF_050948175.1 Xylocopa sonorina
CTACGATACCTAGACATCAGCAGACGCTATTTCCTTTCAAGGAAGTGTCGCATTTACATTCATTTGAAGTGTAGACGAGGAGTAGATAACACTTCGCAAATCATATTATATCTTACCATGAAACATAGAAATGAGATGCGATATCGCGTTTTAAGAATCATAAGAACTCTATTGCTACGATACGTAGAAATCTGCAAACGCTATTTCCTTGCAAGGAAGTGTCGCATTTACATTCATTTGAAGTGTAGACGCGGAATACATAACACTTCGCAAATCATATTATATCTTACCATGAAACATAGAAATGAGATGCGATATCGCGTTTTAAGAATCATAAGAACTCTATTGCTACGATACGTAGACATCTGCAAACGCTATTTCCTTGATAAGGAAGTGTCGCATTTACATTCATTTGAATCGTAGACGAGGAATGCATAACACTTCGCAATGAATATTATATCTTATCATGAAACATAGATATGAGATGCTATATCTCGTTTTAAGAAGCATTTGAACTCTATTGCTACGATACCTAGACATCTGCAGACGCTATTTCCTATCAAGGAAGTGTCGCATTTACATTCATTTGAAGTGTAGACGAGGAATACATGACACTTCGCAAATCAAATTATATCTTACCATGAAACATAGAAATGAGATGCGATGTCGCGTTTTAAGAAGCATTAGAAATCAATTGCGACGATACGTAGACATCTGCAAACGTTATTTCTTTGCAAGGAAGTGTCGCATTTACATTCATTTGAAGTGTAGACGAGGAATACATAACACTTCGCAAATCATATTATATCTTACCATGAAACATAGAAATGAGATGCGATATCGCGTTTTAAGAAGCATTAGAATTCCATTGCTACGATAGGTAGACATCTGCAAACGCTATTTCCTAGCGAGGAAGTGTCGCATTCACATTCATTTGGAGTGTAGACGAGGAATACATGACACTTCGCAAATCATATTATATCTTACCATGAAACATAGAAATGAGATGCGATATCGCGTTTTAAGAAGCATTAGAAATCTATTGTAACGATAGGTAGACATCTGCAAACGCTATTTCCTTGCAAGGAAGTGTCGCATTTACATTCATTTGAAGTGTAGACGAGGAATACAAAACATTTCACAAATCATATTATATCTTACCATGAAACATAGAAATGTGATGCGATATCGAGTTTTAAGAATCATAAGAACTCTATTACTACGATACGTCGACATCTGCAAAAGCTATTTCCTTGCTAGGAAGTGTCGCATTTACATTCATTTGAAGAGTAGACGAGGAATACATAACACTTCGCAAATCATATTATATCTTACAATGAAACATAGAAATGAGATGCGATATCGCGTTTTAAGAAGCATTAGAAATCTTTTGTTACGATAGGTAGACATCTGCAAACGCTATTTCCTTGCAAGGAAGTGTCGCATTTACATTCATTTGAGGTGTAGACGAGGAATACATAACACATCGCAAATCATATAATATCTTACCATGAAACATAGAAATGAGATGCGATATCGCGTTTTAAGAAGCATAAGAACTCTATTGCTACGATATCTAGACATTTGCAGACGCTATTTCCTTGCAAGGAAGTGTCGCATCTACATTCATTTGAAGTGTAGACGAGGAATACGTAACACTTCGCAAATCATATAATATCTTACCATGAAACATACAAATGAGATGCGATATCGCGTTTTAAGAAGCATTAGAACTCTATTGCTACGATACCTAGACATCTGCAGACGCTATTTCCTAGCAAGGAAGTGTCGCATTTACATTCATTTGAAGTGTAGACGAGGAATACATGACACTTCGCAAATCATATTATATCTTACCATGAAACATAGAAATGAGATGCGATGTCGCGTTTTAAGAAGCATTAGAAATCAATTGCGACGATACGTAGACATCTGCAAACGCTATTTCTTTGCAAGGAAGTGTCGCATTTACATTCATTTGATGTGTAGACGAGGAATACATAACACTTCGCAAATCATATTATATCTTACCATGAAACATAGAAATGAGATGCGATATCGCGTTTTAAGAAGCATTAGAATTCTATTGCTACGATAGGTAGACATCTGCAAACGCTATTTCCTAGCGAGGAAGTGTCGCATTCACATTCATTTGAAGTGTAGACGAGGAATACATGACACTTCGCAAATCATATTATATCTTACCATGAAACATAGAAATGAGATGCGATATCGCGTTTTAAGAAGCATTAGAACACAATTGCTACGATACCTAGACATCTGCAGACGCTATTTCCTAGCAAGGAAGTGTCGCATTTACATTCATTTGAAGTGTAGACGAGGAATACAAGACACTTCGCAAATCATATTATATCTTACAATGAAGCATAGAAATGAGATGCGATATCGCGTTTTAAGAAGCATTAGAAATCTATTGTTACGATAGGTAGACATCTGCAAACGCTATTTCCTTGCAAGGAAGTGTCGCATTTACATTCATTTGAAGTGTAGACGAGGAATACAAAACATTTCACAAATCATATTATATCTTACCATGAAACATAGAAATGTGATGCGATATCGCGTTTTAAGAATCATAAGAACTCTGTTACTACGATACGTAGACATCTGCAAACGCTATTTCCTTGCTAGGAAGTGTCGCATTTACATTCATTTGAAGAGTAGACGAGGAATACATAACACTTCGCAAATCATATTATATCTTACAATGAAACATAGAAATGAGATGCGATATCGCGTTTTAAGAAGCATTAGAAATCTATTGTTACGATAGGTAGACATCTGCAGACGCTATTTCCTAGCAAGGAAGTGTCGCATTTACATTCATTTGAAGTGTAGACGAGGAATACATAAAACTGCGCCAATTATATTATATCTTACCATGATACATAGAAATGAGATGCGATATCGCGTTTTAAGAAGCATTAGAACTCTATTGCTACGACAGGCAGATATCTGCAAACGCTATTTCCTTGCAAAGAAGTGTCGCATTTACATTCATTTGAATCGTAGACGAGGAATGCATAACACTTCGCAATGAATATTATATCTTATCATGAAACATAGATATGAGATGCTATATCTCGTTTTAAGAAGCATTTGAACTCTATTGCTACGATACCTAGACATCTGCAGACGCTATTTCCTATCAAGGAAGTGTCGCATTTACATTCATTTGAAGTGTTGACGAGGAATACATGACACTTCGCAAATCATATTATATCTTACCATGAAACATAGGAATGAGATGCGATATCGCGTTTTAAGAAGCGTTAGAAATCTATTGCTACGATACGTAGACATCTGCAAACGCTATTTCCTTGCTAGGAAGTGTCGCATTTACTTTCATTTGAAGTGTAGACGAGGAATACATAACACTTCGCAAATCATATTATATCTTACCGTGAAGCATAGAAATGAGATGCGATATCGCGTTTTAAGAAGAATTAGAACTCTATCGCTACGATACGTAGACATCTGCAAACGCTATTTCCTTGCTAGGAAGTGTCGCATTTACATTCATTTGAAGTGTAGACGAGGAATACATGACACTTCGCAAATCATATTATATCTTACCATGAAACATAGAAATGAGATGCGATATCGCGTTTTAAGAAGCATTAGAAATCTATTGCTACGATACGTAGACATCTGCAAACGCTATTTCTTTGCAAGGAAGAGTCGCATCTACATTCATTTGAAGTGTAGACGAGGAATACGTAACACTTCGCAAATCATATTCTATCTTACCATGAAACATAGAAATGAGATGCGATATCGCGTTTTGAGAAGCATTAGAACTCTATTGCTACGATACGTAGACATCTGCAGACGCTACATCCTAGCAAGGAAGTGTCGCATTTACATTCATATGAAGTGTAGACGAGGAATACATAACATTTCGCAAATCATATTATATCTTACCATGAAACATAGAAATGAGATGCGATGTTGTGTTTTGAGAAGCATTAGAACTCTATCGCTACGATACCTAGACATCAGCAGACGCTATTTCCTTTCAAGGAAGTGTCGCATTTACATTCATTTGAAGTGTAGACGAGGAGTAGATAACACTTCGCAATTCATATTATATCTTACCATGAAACATAGAAATGAGATGCGATATCGCGTTTTAAGAATCGTAAGAACTCTATTGCTACGATACGTAGAAATCTGCAAACGCTATTTCCTTGCAAGGAAGTGCCGCACTTACATTCATTTGAAGTGTAGGCGAGGAATACATGACACTTCGCAAATCATATTATATCTTACCATGAAACATAGAAATGAGATGCGATATCGCGTTTTGAGAATCATAAGAACTCTATTGCTACGATACGTAGAAATCTGCAAACGCTATTTCCTTTCAAGGAAGTGTCGCATTTACATTCATTTGAAGTGTAGACGAGGAGTAGATAACACTTCGCAAATCATATTATATCTTACCATGAAACATAGAAATGAGATGCGATATCGCGTTTTAAGAATCATAAGAACTCTATTGCTACGATACGTAGAAATCTGCAAACGCTATTTCCTTGCAAGGAAGTGTCGCATTTACATTCATTTGAAGTGTAGACGAGGAATACATGACACTTCGCGAATCATATTATATCTTACCATGAAACATAGGAATGAGATACGATATCGCCTTTTAAGAAGCATTAGATATCTATTGCTACGATACGTAGACATCTGCAAACGCAATTACTTTGCAAGGAAGTGTCGCATTTACATTCACTTGGAGTGTAGACGAGGAATACATAACACTTCGCAAATCATATTATATCTTACCATGAAACATAGAAATGAGATGCGGTGTTGTGTTTTGAGAAGCACTAGAACTCTATCGCTACGATACCTAGACATCAGCAGACGCTATTTCCTTTCAAGGAAGTGTCGCATTTACATTCATTTGAAGTGTAGACGAGGAGTAGATAACACTTCGCAAATCATATTATATCTTACCATGAAACATAGAAATGAGATGCGATATCGCGTTTTAAGAATCATAAGAACTCTATTGCTACGATACGTAGAAATCTGCAAACGCTATTTCCTTGCAAGGAAGTGTCGCATTTACATTCATTTGAAGTGTAGACGCGGAATACATAACACTTCGCAAATCATATTATATCTTACCATGAAACATAGAAATGAGATGCGATATCGCGTTTTAAGAATCATAAGAACTCTATTGCTACGATACGTAGACATCTGCAAACGCTATTTCCTTGATAAGGAAGTGTCGCATTTACATTCATTTGAATCGTAGACGAGGAATGCATAACACTTCGCAATGAATATTATATCTTATCATGAAACATAGATATGAGATGCTATATCTCGTTTTAAGAAGCATTTGAACTCTATTGCTACGATACCTAGACATCTGCAGACGCTATTTCCTATCAAGGAAGTGTCGCATTTACATTCATTTGAAGTGTAGACGAGGAATACATGACACTTCGCAAATCAAATTATATCTTACCATGAAACATAGAAATGAGATGCGATGTCGCGTTTTAAGAAGCATTAGAAATCAATTGCGACGATACGTAGACATCTGCAAACGTTATTTCTTTGCAAGGAAGTGTCGCATTTACATTCATTTGAAGTGTAGACGAGGAATACATAACACTTCGCAAATCATATTATATCTTACCATGAAACATAGAAATGAGATGCGATATCGCGTTTTAAGAAGCATTAGAAATCTATTGTAACGATAGGTAGACATCTGCAAACGCTATTTCCTTGCAAGGAAGTGTCGCATTTACATTCATTTGAAGTGTAGACGAGGAATACAAAACATTTCACAAATCATATTATATCTTACCATGAAACATAGAAATGTGATGCGATATCGCGTTTTAAGAATCATAAGAACTCTATTACTACGATACGTCGACATCTGCAAAAGCTATTTCCTTGCTAGGAAGTGTCGCATTTACATTCATTTGAAGAGTAGACGAGGAATACATAACACTTCGCAAATCATATTATATCTTACAATGAAACATAGAAATGAGATGCGATATCGCGTTTTAAGAAGCATTAGAAATCTTTTGTTACGATAGGTAGACATCTGCAAACGCTATTTCCTTGCAAGGAAGTGTCGCATTTACATTCATTTGAGGTGTAGACGAGGAATACATAACACATCGCAAATCATATAATATCTTACCATGAAACATAGAAATGAGATGCGATATCGCGTTTTAAGAAGCATAAGAACTCTATTGCTACGATATCTAGACATTTGCAGACGCTATTTCCTTGCAAGGAAGTGTCGCATCTACATTCATTTGAAGTGTAGACGAGGAATACGTAACACTTCGCAAATCATATAATATCTTACCATGAAACATACAAATGAGATGCGATATCGCGTTTTAAGAAGCATTAGAACTCTATTGCTACGATACCTAGACATCTGCAGACGCTATTTCCTTGCAAGGAAGTGTCGCATTTACATTCATTTGAAGTGTAGACGAGGAATACATGACACTTCGCAAATCATATTATATCTTACCATGAAACATAGAAATGAGATGCGATGTCGCGTTTTAAGAAGCATTAGAAATCAATTGCGACGATACGTAGACATCTGCAAACGCTATTTCTTTGCAAGGAAGTGTCGCATTTACATTCATTTGATGTGTAGACGAGGAATACATAACACTTCGCAAATCATATTATATCTTACCATGAAACATAGAAATGAGATGCGATATCGCGTTTTAAGAAGCATTAGAATTCTATTGCTACGATAGGTAGACATCTGCAAACGCTATTTCCTAGCGAGGAAGTGTCGCATTCACATTCATTTGAAGTGTAGACGAGGAATACATGACACTTCGCAAATCATATTATATCTTACCATGAAACATAGAAATGAGATGCGATATCGCGTTTTAAGAAGCATTAGAACACAATTGCTACGATACCTAGACATCTGCAGACGCTATTTCCTAGCAAGGAAGTGTCGCATTTACATTCATTTGAAGTGTAGACGAGGAATACAAGACACTTCGCAAATCATATTATATCTTACAATGAAGCATAGAAATGAGATGCGATATCGCGTTTTAAGAAGCATTAGAAATCTATTGTTACGATAGGTAGACATCTGCAAACGCTATTTCCTTGCAAGGAAGTGTCGCATTTACATTCATTTGAAGTGTAGACGAGGAATACAAAACATTTCACAAATCATATTATATCTTACCATGAAACATAGAAATGTGATGCGATATCGCGTTTTAAGAATCATAAGAACTCTGTTACTACGATACGTAGACATCTGCAAACGCTATTTCCTTGCTAGGAAGTGTCGCATTTACATTCATTTGAAGAGTAGACGAGGAATACATAACACTTCGCAAATCATATTATATCTTACAATGAAACATAGAAATGAGATGCGATATCGCGTTTTAAGAAGCATTAGAAATCTATTGTTACGATAGGTAGACATCTGCAAACGCTATTTCCTTACAAGGAAGTGTCGCATTTACATTATTCTGAAGTGAATACGAGGTATACATAACACTTTACAATGAATATTATATCTTACCATGAAACGTAGAAATGAGATGCGATATCGCGTTTTGAGAAGCATTAGAACTATATCGCTACGATACCTAGGCATCTGCAGACGCTATTTCCTAGCAAGGAAGTGTCGCATTTACATTCATTTGAAGTGTAGACGAGGAATACATGACACTTCGCAAATCAAATTATATCTTACCATGAAACATGGAAATGAGATGCGATATCGCGTTTTAAGAAGCATTAGAACACTATTGCTACGATACCTAGACATCTGCAGACGCTATTTCCTAGCAAGGAAGTGTAACATTTACATTCATTTGAAGTGTAGACGAGGAATAAATGACACTTCGCAAATCACATTATATCTTACCATGAAACATAGAAATGACATGCGATATCGCGTTTTAAGAAGTTTTAGAAATCTATTGCTACGATACGTAGACATCCGCAAACGCTATTTCCTTGCAAGGAAGTGTCGCATCTACATTCATTTGAAGTGTAGACGAGGAATACATAACACTTCGCAAATCATATGATATCTTACCATGAAACATACAAATGAGATGCGATATCGCGTTTTAAGAAGCATTAGAACTCTATTGCTACGATACCTAGACATCTGCAGACGCTATTTCCTAGCAAGGAAGTGTCGCATTTACATTCATTTGAAGTGTAGACGAGGAATACATAACACTTCGCAAATCATATTATATCTTACCATGAAACATAGAAATGAGATGCGATATCGCATTTTAAGAAGCATTAGAATTCTATTGCTACGATAGGTAGACATCTGCAAACGCTATTTCCTAGCGAGGAAGTGTCGCATTCACATTCATTTGAAGTGTAGACGAGGAATACATGACACTTCGCAAATCATATTTTATCTTACCATGAAACATAGAAATGAGATGCGATATCGCGTTTTAAGAAGCATTAGAACACAATTGCTACGATACCTAGACATCTGCAGACGCTATTTCCTAGCAAGGAAGTGTCGCATTTACATTCATTTGAAGTGTAGACGAGGAATACATGACACTTCGCAATTCATATTATATCTTACAATGAAGCATAGAAATGAGATGCGATATCGCGTTTTAAGAAGCATTAGAAATCTATTGTAACGATAGGTAGACATCTGCAAACGCTATTTCCTTGCAAGGAAGTGTCGCATTTACATTCATTTGAAGTGTAGACGAGGAATACAAAACATTTCACAAATCATATTATATCTTACCATGAAACATAGAAATGTGATGCGATATCGCGTTTTAAGAATCATAAGAACTCTATTACTACGATACGTAGACATCTGCAAACGCTATTTCCTTGCTAGGAAGTGTCGCATTTACATTCATTTGAAGAGTAGACGAGGTATACATAACACTTCGCAAATCATATTATATCTTACAATGAAACATAGAAATGAGATGCGATATCGCGTTTTAAGAAGCATTAGAAATCTATTGTTACGATAGGTAGACATCTGCAAACGCTATTTCCTTGCAAGGAAGTGTCGCATTTACATTCATTTGAGGTGTAGACGAGGAATACATAACACATCGCAAATCATATAATATCTTACCATGAAACATACAAATGAGATGCGATATCGCGTTTTAAGAAGCATTAGAACTCTATTGCTACGATACCTAGACATCTGCAGACGCTATTTCCTAGCAAGGAAGAGTCGCATTTACATTCATTTGAAGTGTAGACGAGGAATACATGACACTTCGCAAATCATATTATATCTTACCATGAAACATGGAAATGAGATGCGATATCGCGTTTTAAGAAGCATTAGAACACTACTGCTACGATACCTAGACATCTGCAGACGCTATTTCCTAGCAAGGAAGTGTAACATTTACATTCATTTGAAGTGTAGACGAGGAATAAATGACACTTCGCAAATCACATTATATCTTACCATGAAACATAGAAATGACATGCGATATCGCGTTTTAAGAAGTTTTAGAAATCTATTGCTACGATACGTAGACATCCGCAAACGCTATTTCCTTGCAAGGAAGTGTCGCATCTACATTCATTTGAAGTGTAGACGAGGAATACATAACACTTCGCAAATCATATAATATCTTACCATGAAACATACAAATGAGATGCGATATCGCGTTTTAAGAAGCATTAGAACTCTATTGCTACGATACCTAGACATCTGCAGACGCTATTTCCTAGCAAGGAAGTGTCGCATTTACATTCATTTGAAGTGTAGACGAGGAATACACGACACTTCGCAAATCATATTATATCTTACCATGAAACATGGAAATGAGATGCGATATCGCGTTTTAAGAAGCATTAGAACACAATTGCTACGATACCTAGACATCTGCAGACGCTATTTCCTAGCAAGGAAGTGTCGCATTTACATTCATTTGAAGTGTAGACGAGGAATACAAGACACTTCGCAAATCATATTATATCTTACAATGAAGCATAGAAATGAGATGCGATATCGCGTTTTAAGAAGCATTAGAAATCTATTGTTACGATAGGTAGACATCTGCAAACGCTATTTCCTTGCAAGGAAGTGTCGCATTTACATTCATTTGAAGTGTAGACGAGGAATACAAAACATTTCACAAATCATATTATATCTTACCATGAAACATAGAAATGTGATGCGATATCGCGTTTTAAGAATCATAAGAACTCTATTACTACGATACGTAGACATCTGCAAACGCTATTTCCTTGCTAGGAAGTGTCGCATTTACATTCATTTGAAGAGTAGACGAGGAATACATAACACTTCGCAAATCATATTATATCTTACAATGAAACATAGAAATGAGATGCGATATCGCGTTTTAAGAAGCATTAGAAATCTATTGTTACGATAGGTAGACATCTGCAAACGCTATTTCCTTACAAGGAAGTGTCGCATTTACATTATTCTGAAGTGAATACGAGGTATACATAACACTTTACAATGAATTTATATCTTACCATGAAACATAGAAATGAGATGCGATATCGCGTTTTGAGAGGCATTAGAACTATATCGCTACGATACCTAGGCATCTGCAGACGCTATTTCCTAGCAAGGAAGTGTCGCATTTACATTCATTTGAAGTGTAGACGAGGAATACATGACACTTCGCAAATCATATTATATCTTACCATGAAACATGGAAATGAGATGCGATATCGCGTTCTAAGAAGCATTAGAACACTATTGCTACGATACCTAGACATCTGCAGACGCTATTTCCTAGCAAGGAAGTGTAACATTTACATTCATTTGAATTGTAGACGAGGAATAAATGACACTTCGCAAATCACATTATATCTTACCATGAAACATAGAAATGACATGCGATATCGCGTTTTAAGAAGTTTTAGAAATCTATTGCTACGCTACGTAGACATCCGCAAACGCTATTTCCTTGCAAGGAAGTGTCGCATCTACATTCATTTGAAGTGTAGACGAGGAATACATAACACTTCGCAAATCATATAATATCTTACCATGAAACATACAAATGAGATGCGATATCGCGTTTTAAGAAGCATTAGAACTCTATTGCTACGATACCTAGACATCTGCAGACGCTATTTCCTAGCAAGGAAGTGTCGCATTTACATTCATTTGAAGTGTAGACGAGGAATACATAAAACTGCGCCAATTATATTATATCTTACCATGATACATAGAAATGAGATGCGATATCGCGTTTTAAGAAGCAGTAGAACTCTATTGCTACGACAGGCAGACATCTGCAAACGCTATTTCCTTGCAAAGAAGTGTCGCATTTACATTCATTTGAATCGTAGACGAGGAATGCATAACACTTCGCAATGAATATTATATCTTATCATGAAACATAGATATGAGATGCTATATCTCGTTTTAAGAAGCATTTGAACTCTATTGCTACGATACCTAGACATCTGCAGACGCTATTTCCTATCAAGGAAGTGTCACATTTACATTCATTTGAAGTGTAGACGAGGAATACATGACACTTCGCAAATCATATTATATCTTACCATGAAACATAGAAATGAGATGCGATGTCGCGTTTTAAGAAGCATTAGAAATCAATTGCGACGATACGTAGACATCTGCAAACGCTATTTCTTTGCAAGGAAGTGTCGCATTTACATTCATTTGAAGTGTAGACGAGGAATACATAACACTTCGCAAATCATATTATATCTTACCATGAAACATAGAAATGAGATGCGATATCGCGTTTTAAGAAGCATTAGAATTCTATTGCTACGATAGGTAGACATCTGCAAACGCTATTTCCTAGCAAGGAAGTGTCGCATTCACATTCATTTGAAGTGTAGACGAGGAATACATGACACTTCGCAAATCATATTATATCTTACCATGAAACATAGAAATGAGATGCGATATCGCGTTTTAAGAAGCATTAGAACACAATTGCTACGATACCTAGACATCTGCAGACGCTATTTCCTAGCAAGGAAGTGTCGCATTTACATTCATTTGAAGTGTAGACGAGGAATACATGACACTTCGCAAATCATATTATATCTTACAATGAAGCATAGAAATGAGATGCGATATCGCGTTTTAAGAAGCATTAGAAATCTATTGTAATGATAGGTAGACATCTGCAAACGCTATTTCCTTGCAAGGAAGTGTCGCATTTACATTCATTTGAAGTGTAGACGAGGAATACAAAACATTTCACAAATCATATTATATCTTACCATGAAACATAGAAATGTGATGCGATATCGCGTTTTAAGAATCATAAGAACTCTATTACTACGATACGTAGACATCTGCAAACGCTATTTCCTTGCTAGGAAGTGTCGCATTTACATTCATTTGAAGAGTAGACGAGGTATACATAACACTTCGCAAATCATATTATATCTTACAATGAAACATAGAAATGAGATGCGATATCGCGTTTTAAGAAGAATTAGAAATCTATTGTTACGATAGGTAGACATCTGCAAACGCTATTTCCTTGCAAGGAAGTGTCGCATTTACATTCATTTGTGGTGTAGACGAGGAATACATAACACATCGCAAATCATATAATATCTTACCATGAAACATAGAAATGAGATGCGATATCGCGTTTTAAGAAGCATTAGAACTCTATTGCTACGATATCTAGACATTTGCAGACGCTATTTCCTTGCAAGGAAGTGTCGCATCTACATTCATTTGAAGTGTAGACGAGGAATACGTAACACTTCGCAGATCATATAATATCTTACCATGAAACATACAAATGAGATGCGATATCGCGTTTTAAGAAGCATTAGAACTCTATTGCTACGATACCTAGACATCTGCAGACGCTATTTCCTAGCAAGGAAGTGTCGCATTTACATTCATTTGAAGTGTAGACGAGGAATACAAGACACTTCGCAAATCATATTATATCTTACAATGAAGCATAGAAATGAGATGCGATATCGCGTTTTAAGAAGCATTAGAACTCTATTGCTACGATATCTAGACATTTGCAGATGCTATTTCCTTGCAAGGAAGTGTCGCATCTACATTCATTTGAAGTGTAGACGAGGAATACGTAACACTTCGCAAAGCATATAATATCTTACCATGAAACATACAAATGAGATGCGATATCGCGTTTTAAGAAGCATTAGAACTCTATTGCTACGATACCTAGACATCTGCAGACGCTATTTCCTAGCAAGGAAGTGTCGCATTTACATTCATTTAAAGTGTAGACGAGGAATACAAAACATTTAACAAATCATATTATATCTTACCATGAAACATAGAAATGTGGTGCGATATCGCGTTTTAAGAATCATAAGAACTCTATTACTACGATACGTAGACATCTGCAAACGCTATTTCCTAGCTAGGAAGTGTCGCATTTACATTCATTTGAAGAGTAGACGAGGAATACATAACACTTCGCAAATCATATTATATCTTACAATGAAACATAGAAATGAGATGCGATATCGCGTTTTAAGGAGCATTAGAAATCTATTGTTACGATAGGTAGACATCTGCAAACGCTATTTCCTTACAAGGAAGTGTCGCATTTACATTATTCTGAAGTGAATACGAGGTATACATAACACTTTACAATGAATATTATATCTTACCATGAAACATAGCAATGAGATGCGATATCGCGTTTTGAGAAGCATTAGAACTATATCGCTACGATACCTAGGCATCTGCAGACGCTATTTCCTAGCAAGGAAGTGTCGCATTTACATTCATTTGAAGTGTAGACGAGGAATACATGACACTTCGCAAATCATATTATATCTTACCATGAAACATGGAAATGAGATGCGATATCGCGTTTTAAGAAGCATTAGAACACTATTGCTACGATACCTAGACATCTGCAGACGCTATTTCCTAGCAAGGAAGTGTAACATTTACATTCATTTGAATTGTAGACGAGGAATAAATGACACTTCGCAAATCACATTATATCTTACCATGAAACATAGAAATGACATGCGATATCGCGTTTTAAGAAGTTTTAGAAATCTATTGCTACGATACGTAGACATTTGCAAACGCTATTTCCTTGCAAGGAAGTGTCGCATCTACATTCATTTGAAGTGTAGACGTGGAATACATAACACTTCGCAAATTATATAATATCTTACCATGAAACATACAAATGAGATGCGATATCGCGTTTTAAGAAGCATTAGAACTCTATTGCTACGACACCTAGACATCTGCAGACGCTATTTCCTAGCAAGGAAGTGTCGCATTTACATTCATTTGAAGTGTAGACGAGGAGTAGATAACACTTCGCAATTCATATTATATCTTACCATGAAACATAGAAATGAGATGCGATATCGCGTTTTAAGAATCGTAAGAACTCTATTGCTACGACAGGCAGATATCTGCAAACGCTATTTCCTTGCAAAGAAGTGTCGCATTTACATTCATTTGAATCGTAGACGAGGAATGCATAACACTTCGCAATGAATATTATATCTTATCATGAAACATAGATATGAGATGCTATATCTCGTTTTAAGAAGCATTTGAACTCTATTGCTACGATACCTAGACATCTGCAGACGCTATTTCCTATCAAGGAAGTGTCGCATTTACATTCATTTGAAGTGTAGACGAGGAATACATGACACTTCGCAAATCATATTATATCTTACCATGAAACATAGGAATGAGATGCGATATCGCGTTTTAAGAAGCGTTAGAAATCTATTGCTACGATACGTAGACATCTGCAAACGCTATTTCCTTGCTAGGAAGTGTCGCATTTACATTCATTTGAAGTGTAGACGAGGAATACATAACACTTCGCAAATCATATTATATCTTACCGTGAAGCATAGAAATGAGATGCGATATCGCGTTTTAAGAAGAATTAGAACTCTATCGCTACGATACGTAGACATCTGCAAACGCTATTTCCTTGCTAGGAAGTGTCGCATTTACATTCATTTGAAGTGTAGACGAGGAATACATGACACTTCGCAAATCATATTATATCTTACCATGAAACATAGAAATGAGATGCGATATCGCGTTTTAAGAAGCATTAGAAATCTATTGTTACGATAGGTAGACATCTGCAAACGCTATTTCCTTGCAAGGAAGTGTCGCATTTACATTCATATGAAGTGTAGACGAGGAATACATAACATTTCGCAAATCATATTATATCTTACCATGAAACATAGAAATGAGATGCGATGTTGTGTTTTGAGAAGCATTAGAACTCTATCGCTACGATACCTAGACATCAGCAGACGCTATTTCCTTTCAAGGAAGTGTCGCATTTACATTCATTTGAAGTGTAGACGAGGAGTAGATAACACTTCGCAATTCATATTATATCTTACCATGAAACATAGAAATGAGATGCGATATCGCGTTTTAAGAATCGTAAGAACTCTATTGCTACGATACGTAGAAATCTGCAAACGCTATTTCCTTGCAAGGAAGTGCCGCACTTACATTCATTTGAAGTGTAGGCGAGGAATACATGACACTTCGCAAATCATATTATATCTTACCATGAAACATAGAAATGAGATGCGATATCGCGTTTTGAGAATCATAAGAACTCTATTGCAACGATACGTAGAAATCTGCAAACGCTATTTCCTTTCAAGGAAGTGTCGCATTTACATTCATTTGAAGTGTAGACGAGGAGTAGATAACACTTCGCAAATCATATTATATCTTACCATGAAACATAGAAATGAGATGCGATATCGCGTTTTAAGAATCATAAGAACTCTATTGCTACGATACGTAGAAATCTGCAAACGCTATTTCCTTGCAAGGAAGTGTCGCATTTACATTCATTTGAAGTGTAGACGAGGAATACATGACACTTCGCAAATCATATTATATCTTACCATGAAACATAGGAATGAGATGCGATATCGCCTTTTAAGAAGCATTAGATATCTATTGCTACGATACGTAGACATCTGCAAACGCAATTACTTTGCAAGGAAGTGTCGCATTTACATTCACTTGGAGTGTAGACGAGGAATACATAACACTTCGCAAATCATATTATATCTTACCATGAAACATAGAAATGAGATGCGGTGTTGTGTTTTGAGAAGCAATAGAACTCTATCGCTACGATACCTAGACATCAGCAGACGCTATTTCCTTTCAAGGAAGTGTCGCATTTACATTCATTTGAAGTGTAGACGAGGAATACATGACACTTCGCAAATCATATTATATCTTACCATGAAACATGGAAATGAGATGCTATATCGCGTTTTAAGAAGCATTAGAACACTATTGCTACGATACCTAGAAATCTGCAGACACTATTTCCTAGCAAGGAAGTGTAACATTTACATTCATTTGAAGTGTAGACGAGGAATAAATGACACTTCGCAAATCACATTATATCTTACCATGAAACGTAGAAATGGCATGCGATATCGCGTTTTAAGAAGTTTTAGAAATCTATTGCTACGATACGTAGACATCCGCAAACGCTATTTCCTTGCAAGGAAGTGTCGCATCTACATTCATTTGAAGTGTAGACGTGGAATACATAACACTTCGCAAATCATATAATATCTTACCATGAAACATACAAATGAGATGCGATATCGCGTTTTAAGAAGCATTTGAACTCTATTGCTACGACACCTAGACATCTGCAGACGCTATTTCCTAGCAAGGAAGTGTCGCATTTACATTCATTTGAAGTGTAGACGAGGAATACATAAAACTGCGCCAATTATATTATATCTTACCATGATACATAGAAATGAGATGCGATATCGCGTTTTAAGAAGCATTAGAACTCTATTGCTACGACAGGCAGATATCTGCAAACGCTATTTCCTTGCAAAGAAGTGTCGCATTTACATTCATTTGAATCGTAGACGAGGAAAGCATAACACTTCGCAATGAATATTATATCTTATCATGAAACATAGATATGAGATGCTATATCTCGTTTTAAGAAGCATTTGAACTCTATTGCTACGATACCTAGACATCTGCAGACGCTATTTCCTATCAAGGAAGTGTCGCATTTACATTCATTTGAAGTGTAGACGAGGAATACATGACACTTCGCAAATCATATTATATCTTACCATGAAACATAGGAATGAGATGCGATATCGCGTTTTAAGAAGCGTTAGAAATCTATTGCTACGATACGTAGACATCTGCAAACGCTATTTCCTTGCTAGGAAGTGTCGCATTTACATTCATTTGAAGTGTAGACGAGGAATACATAACACTTCGCAAATCATATTATATCTTACCGTGAAGCATAGAAATGAGATGCGATATCGCGTTTTAAGAAGAATTAGAACTCTATCGCTACGATACGTAGACATCTGCAAACGCTATTTCCTTGCTAGGAAGTGTCGCATTTACATTCATTTGAAGTGTAGACGAGGAATACATAACACTTCGCAAATCATATTATATCTTACCGTGAAGCATAGAAATGAGATGCGATATCGCGTTTTAAGAAGAATTAGAACTCTATCGCTACGATACGTAGACATCTGCAAACGCTATTTCCTTGCTAGGAAGTGTCGCATTTACATTCATTTGAAGTGTAGACGAGGAATACATGACACTTCGCAAATCATATTATATCTTACCATGAAACATAGAAATGAGATGCGATATCGCGTTTTAAGAAGCATTAGAAATCTATTGCTACGATACGTAGACATCTGCAAACGCTATTTCTTTGCAAGGAAGAGTCGCATCTACATTCATTTGAAGTGTAGACGAGGAATACGTAACACTTCGCAAATCATATTCTATCTTACCATGAAACATAGAAATGAGATGCGATATCGCGTTTTGAGAAGCATTAGAACACTATTGCTACGATACGTAGACATCTGCAGACGCTACATCCTAGCAAGGAAGTGTCGCATTTACATTCATATGAAGTGTAGACGAGGAATACATAACATTTCGCAAATCATATTATATCTTACCATGAAACATAGAAATGAGATGCGATGTTGTGTTTTGAGAAGCATTAGAACTCTATCGCTACGATACCTAGACATCAGCAGACGCTATTTCCTTTCAAGGAAGTGTCGCATTTACATTCATTTGAAGTGTAGACGAGGAGTAGATAACACTTCGCAATTCATATTATATCTTACCATGAAACATAGAAATGAGATGCGATATCGCGTTTTAAGAATCGTAAGAACTCTATTGCTACGACAGGCAGATATCTGCAAACGCTATTTCCTTGCAAAGAAGTGTCGCATTTACATTCATTTGAATCGTAGACGAGGAATGCATAACACTTCGCAATGAATATTATATCTTATCATGAAACATAGATATGAGATGCTATATCTCGTTTTAAGAAGCATTTGAACTCTATTGCTACGATACCTAGACATCTGCAGACGCTATTTCCTATCAAGGAAGTGTCGCATTTACATTCATTTGAAGTGTAGACGAGGAATACATGACACTTCGCAAATCATATTATATCTTACCATGAAACATAGGAATGAGATGCGATATCGCGTTTTAAGAAGCGTTAGAAATCTATTGCTACGATACGTAGACATCTGCAAACGCTATTTCCTTGCTAGGAAGTGTCGCATTTACATTCATTTGAAGTGTAGACGAGGAATACATAACACTTCGCAAATCATATTATATCTTACCGTGAAGCATAGAAATGAGATGCGATATCGCGTTTTAAGAAGAATTAGAACTCTATCGCTACGATACGTAGACATCTGCAAACGCTATTTCCTTGCTAGGAAGTGTCGCATTTACATTCATTTGAAGTGTAGACGAGGAATACATGACACTTCGCAAATCATATTATATCTTACCATGAAACATAGAAATGAGATGCGATATCGCGTTTTAAGAAGCATTAGAAATCTATTGTTACGATAGGTAGACATCTGCAAACGCTATTTCCTTGCAAGGAAGTGTCGCATTTACATTCATATGAAGTGTAGACAAGGAATACATAACATTTCGCAAATCATATTATATCTTACCATGAAACATAGAAATGAGATGCGATGTTGTGTTTTGAGAAGCATTAGAACTCTATCGCTACGATACCTAGACATCAGCAGACGCTATTTCCTTTCAAGGAAGTGTCGCATTTACATTCATTTGAAGTGTAGACGAGGAGTAGATAACACTTCGCAATTCATATTATATCTTACCATGAAACATAGAAATGAGATGCGATATCGCGTTTTAAGAATCGTAAGAACTCTATTGCTACGATACGTAGAAATCTGCAAACGCTATTTCCTTGCAAGGAAGTGCCGCACTTACATTCATTTGAAGTGTAGGCGAGGAATACATGACACTTCGCGAATCATATTATATCTTACCATGAAACATAGAAATGAGATGCGATATCGCGTTTTGAGAATCATAAGAACTCTATTGCAACGATACGTAGAAATCTGCAAACGCTATTTCCTTTCAAGGAAGTGTCGCATTTACATTCATTTGAAGTGTAGACGAGGAGTAGATAACACTTCGCAAATCATATTATATCTTACCATGAAACATAGAAATGAGATGCGATATCGCGTTTTAAGAATCATAAGAACTCTATTGCTACGATACGTAGAAATCTGCAAACGCTATTTCCTTGCAAGGAAGTGTCGCATTTACATTCATTTGAAGTGTAGACGAGGAATACATGACACTTCGCAAATCATATTATATCTTACCATGAAACATAGGAATGAGATGCGATATCGCCTTTTAAGAAGCATTAGATATCTATTGCTACGATACGTAGACATCTGCAAACGCAATTACTTTGCAAGGAAGTGTCGCATTTACATTCACTTGGAGTGTAGACGAGGAATACATAACACTTCGCAAATCATATTATATCTTACCATGAAACATAGAAATGAGATGCGGTGTTGTGTTTTGAGAAGCAATAGAACTCTATCGCTACGATACCTAGACATCAGCAGACGCTATTTCCTTTCAAGGAAGTGTCGCATTTACATTCATTTGAAGTGTAGACGAGGAATACATGACACTTCGCAAATCATATTATATCTTACCATGAAACATGGAAATGAGATGCTATATCGCGTTTTAAGAAGCATTAGAACACTATTGCTACGATACCTAGAAATCTGCAGACACTATTTCCTAGCAAGGAAGTGTAACATTTACATTCATTTGAAGTGTAGACGAGGAATAAATGACACTTCGCAAATCACATTATATCTTACCATGAAACATAGAAATGGCATGCGATATCGCGTTTTAAGAAGTTTTAGAAATCTATTGCTACGATACGTAGACATCCGCAAACGCTATTTCCTTGCAAGGAAGTGTCGCATCTACATTCATTTGAAGTGTAGACGTGGAATACATAACACTTCGCAAATCATATAATATCTTACCATGAAACATACAAATGAGATGCGATATCGCGTTTTAAGAAGCATTAGAACTCTATTGCTACGACACCTAGACATCTGCAGACGCTATTTCCTAGCAAGGAAGTGTCGCATTTACATTCATTTGAAGTGTAGACGAGGAATACATAAAACTGCGCCAATTATATTATATCTTACCATGATACATAGAAATGAGATGCGATATCGCGTTTTAAGAAGCATTAGAACTCTATTGCTACGACAGGCAGATATCTGCAAACGCTATTTCCTTGCAAAGAAGTGTCGCATTTACATTCATTTGAATCGTAGACGAGGAAAGCATAACACTTCGCAATGAATATTATATCTTATCATGAAACATAGATATGAGATGCTATATCTCGTTTTAAGAAGCATTTGAACTCTATTGCTACGATACCTAGACATCTGCAGACGCTATTTCCTATCAAGGAAGTGTCGCATTTACATTCATTTGAAGTGTAGACGAGGAATACATGACACTTCGCAAATCATATTATATCTTACCATGAAACATAGGAATGAGATGCGATATCGCGTTTTAAGAAGCGTTAGAAATCTATTGCTACGATACGTAGACATCTGCAAACGCTATTTCCTTGCTAGGAAGTGTCGCATTTACATTCATTTGAAGTGTAGACGAGGAATACATAACACTTCGCAAATCATATTATATCTTACCGTGAAGCATAGAAATGAGATGCGATATCGCGTTTTAAGAAGAATTAGAACTCTATCGCTACGATACGTAGACATCTGCAAACGCTATTTCCTTGCTAGGAAGTGTCGCATTTACATTCATTTGAAGTGTAGACGAGGAATACATGACACTTCGCAAATCATATTATATCTTACCATGAAACATAGAAATGAGATGCGATATCGCGTTTTAAGAAGCATTAGAAATCTATTGCTACGATACGTAGACATCTGCAAACGCTATTTCTTTGCAAGGAAGAGTCGCATCTACATTCATTTGAAGTGTAGACGAGGAATACGTAACACTTCGCAAATCATATTCTATCTTACCATGAAACATAGAAATGAGATGCGATATCGCGTTTTGAGAAGCATTAGAACACTATTGCTACGATACGTAGACATCTGCAGACGCTACATCCTAGCAAGGAAGTGTCGCATTTACATTCATATGAAGTGTAGACGAGGAATACATAACATTTCGCAAATCATATTATATCTTACCATGAAACATAGAAATGAGATGCGATGTTGTGTTTTGAGAAGCATTAGAACTCTATCGCTACGATACCTAGACATCAGCAGACGCTATTTCCTTTCAAGGAAGTGTCGCATTTACATTCATTTGAAGTGTAGACGAGGAGTAGATAACACTTCGCAATTCATATTATATCTTACCATGAAACATAGAAATGAGATGCGATATCGCGTTTTAAGAATCGTAAGAACTCTATTGCTACGATACGTAGAAATCTGCAAACGCTATTTCCTTGCAAGGAAGTGCCGCACTTACATTCATTTGAAGTGTAGGCGAGGAATACATGACACTTCGCAAATCATATTATATCTTACCATGAAACATAGAAATGAGATGCGATATCGCGTTTTGAGAATCATAAGAACTCTATTGCTACGATACGTAGAAATCTGCAAACGCTATTTCCTTTCAAGGAAGTGTCGCATTTACATTCATTTGAAGTGTAGACGAGGAGTAGATAACACTTCGCAAATCATATTATATCTTACCATGAAACATAGAAATGAGATGCGATATCGCGTTTTGAGAATCATAAGAACTCTATTGCTACGATACGTAGAAATCTGCAAACGCTATTTCCTTGCAAGGAAGTGTCGCATTTACATTCATTTGAAGTGTAGACGAGGAATACATGACACTTCGCAAATCATATTATATCTTACCATGAAACATAGGAATGAGATGCGATATCGCCTTTTAAGAAGCATTAGATATCTATTGCTACGATACGTAGACATCTGCAAACGCAATTACTTTGCAAGGAAGTGTCGCATTTACATTCACTTGGAGTGTAGACGAGGAATACATAACACTTCGCAAATCATATTATATCTTACCATGAAACATAGAAATGAGATGCGGTGTTGTGTTTTGAGAAGCATTAGAACTCTATCGCTACGATACCTAGACATCAGCAGACGCTATTTCCTTTCAAGGAAGTGTCGCATTTACATTCATTTGAAATGTAGACGAGGAGTAGATAACACTTCGCAAATCATATTATATCTTACCATGAAACATAGAAATGAGATGCGATATCGCGTTTTAAGAATCATAAGAACCCTATTGCTACGATACGTAGAAATCTGCAAACGCTATTTCCTTGCAAGGAAGTGTCGCATTTACATTCATTTGAAGTGTAGACGCGGAATACATAACACTTCGCAAATCATATTATATCTTACCATGAAACATAGAAATGAGATGCGATATCGCGTTTTAAGAATCATAAGAACTCTATTGCTACGATACGTAGACATCTGCAAACGCTATTTCCTTGATAAGGAAGTGTCGCATTTACATTCATTTGAATCGTAGACGAGGAATGCATAACACTTCGCAATGAATATTATATCTTATCATGAAACATAGATATGAGATGCTATATCTCGTTTTAAGAAGCATTTGAACTCTATTGCTACGATACCTAGACATCTGCAGACGCTATTTCCTATCAAGGAAGTGTCGCATTTACATTCATTTGAAGTGTAGACGAGGAATACATGACACTTCGCAAATCAAATTTTATCTTACCATGAAACATAGAAATGAGATGCGATGTCGCGTTTTAAGAAGCATTAGAAATCAATTGCGACGATACGTAGACATCTGCAAACGCTATTTCTTTGCAAGGAAGTGTCGCATTTACATTCATTTGAAGTGTAGACGAGGAATACATAACACTTCGCAAATCATATTATATCTTACCATGAAACATAGAAATGAGATGCGATATCGCGTTTTAAGAAGCATTAGAATTCCATTGCTACGATAGGTAGACATCTGCAAACGCTATTTCCTAGCGAGGAAGTGTCGCATTCACATTCATTTGAAGTGTAGACGAGGAATACATGACACTTCGCAAATCATATTATATCTTACCATGAAACATAGAAATGAGATGCGATATCGCGTTTTAAGAAGCATTAGAACACAATTGCTACGATACCTAGACATCTGCAGACGCTATTTCCTAGCAAGGAAGTGTCGCATTTACATTCATTTGAAGTGTAGACGAGGAATACATGACACTTCGCAAATCATATTATATCTTACAATGAAGCATAGAAATGAGATGCGATATCGCGTTTTAAGAAGCATTAGAAATCTATTGTTACGATAGGTAGACATCTGCAAACGCTATTTCCTTGCAAGGAAGTGTCGCATTTACATTCATTTGAAGTGTAGACGAGGAATACAAAACATTTCCCAAATCATATTATATCTTACCATGAAACATAGAAATGTGATGCGATATCGCGTTTTAAGAATCATAAGAACTCTATTACTACGATACGTAGACATCTGCAAACGCTATTTCCTAGCGAGGAAGTGTCGCATTCACATTCATTTGAAGTGTAGACGAGGAATACATGACACTTCGCAAATCATATTATATCTTACCATGAAACATAGAAATGAGATGCGATATCGCGTTTTAAGAAGCATTAGAACACAATTGCTACGACAGGCAGACATCTGCAAACGCTATTTCCTTGCAAAGAAGTGTCGCATTTACATTCATTTGAATCGTAGACGAGGAATGCATAACACTTCGCAATGAATATTATATCTTAACATGAAACATAGAAATGAGATGCGATATCGCCATTTAAGGATCATAAGAACTTTATTGTTACGGTACGTAGACATCTGCAAACGCTATTTCCCTGCAAGGAAGTGTCGCATTTACGTTCATTTGAATCGTAGATGTGGAATGCATAACACTTCGCAATGAATAATATATCGTATCATGAAACATAGACATGAGATGCAATATCTCGTTTTAAGAAGCATTTGAACTCTATTGCTTCGATACGTAGACATCTGCAAACGCTATTTCCTTGCAAGGAAGTGTCGCATTTACATTCATTTGAAGTGTAGACGAGGAATACATAACACTTCGCAAATCATATTATATCTTACCATGAAACATAGAAATGAGATGCGATATCGCGTTTTAAGAAGCATTAGAACTCTATTGCTACGATAGGTGGACATCTGCAAACGCTATTTCCTTGCAAGGAAGTGTCGCATTTACATTCATTTGATGTGCTGACGAGGAATACATAACACTTCGCAAATCATATTATATCTTACCATGAAACATAGAAATGCGATGCGATATCGCGTTTTAAGAAGCATTAGAAATCTATTGCTACGATACCTAGACATCTGCAAACGCTATTTCCTTGCAAGGAAGTGCCGCATTTACATTCATTTGAATCGTAGACGAGGAATGCATAACACTTCGCAATGAATATTATATCTTATAATGAAACATAGATATGAGATGCAATATCTCGTTTTAAGAAGCATTTGAACTCTATTGCTACGATACCTAGACATCTGCAAACGCTATTTCCTTGCAAGGAAGTGTCGCATTTACATTCATTTGAATCGTAGACGAGGAATGCATAACACTTCGCAATGAATATTATATCTTATCATGAAACATAGATATGAGATGCAATATCTCGTTTTAAGAAGCTTTTGAACTCTATTGCTACGATACCTAGACATCTGCAGACGCTATTTCCTAGCAAGGAAGTGTCGCATTTACATTCATTTGAAGTGTAGACGAGGAATACATAACACTTCGCAAATCATATTATATCTTACCATGAAACATAGAAATGAGATGCGATATCGCGTTTTAAGAAGCATTAGAACTCTATTGCTACGATAGGTGGACATCTGCAAACGCTATTTCCTTGCAAGGAAGTGTCGCATTTACATTCATTTGAAGTGTAGACGAGGAATACATTACACATCGCAAATCATATAATATCTTACCATGAAACATAGAAATGAGATGCGATATCGCGTTTTAAGAAGCATTGGAACTCTATTGCTACGATATCTAGACATCTGCAGACGCTATTTCCTTGCAAGGAAGTGTCGCATTTACATTCATTTGAAGTGTAGACGAGGAATACATGACACTTCGCAAATCATATTATATCTTACCATGAAACATGGAAATGAGATGCGATATCGCGTTTTAAGAACCATTAGAACACTATTGCTACGATACCTAGACATCTGCAGACGCTATTTCCTAGCAAGGAAGTGTAGCATTTACATTCATTTGAAGTGTAGACGAGGAATACATGACACTTCGCAAATCATATTATATCTTACCATGAAACATAGAAATGACATGCGATATCGCGTTTTAAGAAGCATTAGAACTCTATTGCTACGATACCTAGACATCTGCAGACGCTATTTCCTAGCAAGGAGGTGTCGCATTTACATTCATTTGAAGTGTAGACGAGGAATACATAAAACTGCGCCAATTATAATATATCTTACCATGATACATAGAAATGAGATGCGATATCGCGTTTTAAGAAGCATTAGAACTCTATTGCTACGATAGGTAGACATCTGCAAACGCTATTTCCTTGCAAGGAAGTGTCGCATTCACATTCATTTGAAGTGTAGACGAGGAATACATGACACTTCGCAAATCATATTATATCTTACCATGAAACATAGAAATGTGATGCGATATCGCGTTTTAAGAAGCATTAGAACTCTATTGCTACGACAGGCAGACATCTGCAAACGCTATTTCCTTGCAAAGAAGTGTCGCATTTACATTCATTTGAATCGTAGACGAGGAATGCATAACACTTCGCAATGAATATTATATCTTACCATGAAACATAGAAATGAGATGCGATATCGCCATTTAAGGATCATAAGAACTTTATTGTTACGGTACGTAGACATCTGCAAACGCTATTTCCCTGCAAGGAAGTGTCGCATTTACGTTCATTTGAATCGTAGATGTGGAATGCATAACACTTCGCAATGAATAATATATCGTATCATGAAACATAGACATGAGATGCAATATCTCGTTTTAAGAAGCATTTGAACTCTATTGCTTCGATACGTAGACATCTGCAAACGCTATTTCCTTGCAAGGAAGTGTCGCATTTACATTCATTTGAAGTGTAGACGAGGAATACATAACACTTCGCAAATCATATTATATCTTACCATGAAACATAGAAATGAGATGCGATATCGCGTTTTAAGAAGCATTAGAACTCTATTGCTACGATAGGTGGACATCTGCAAACGCTATTTCCTTGCAAGGAAGTGTCGCATTTACATTCATTTGAAGTGTAGACGAGGAATACATAACACATCGCAAATCATATAATATCTTACCATGAAACATAGAAATGAGATGCGATATCGCGTTTTAAGAAGCATTGGAACTCTATTGCTACGATATCTAGACATCTGCAGACGCTATTTCCTTGCAAGGAAGTGTCGCATTTACATTCATTTGAAGTGTAGACGAGGAATACATGACACTTCGCAAATCATATTATATCTTACCATGAAACATGGAAATGAGATGCGATATCGCGTTTTAAGAAGCATTAGAACACTATTGCTACGATACCTAGACATCTGCAGACGCTATTTCCTAGCAAGGAAGTGTAGCATTTACATTCATTTGAAGTGTAGACGAGGAATACATGACACTTCGCAAATCATATTATATCTTACCATGAAACATAGAAATGACATGCGATATCGCGTTTTAAGAAGTTTTAGAAATCTATTGCTACGATACGTAGACATCCGCAAACGCTATTTCCTTGCAAGGAAGTGTCGCATCTACATTCATTTGAAGTGTAGACGAGGAATACATAACGCTTCGCAAATCATATAATATCTTACCATGAAACATACAAATGAGATGCGATATCGCGTTTTAAGAAGCATTAGAACTCTATTGCTACGATACCTAGACATCTGCAGACGCTATTTCCTAGCAAGGAGGTGTCGCATTTACATTCATTTGAAGTGTAGACGAGGAATACATAAAACTGCGCCAATTATATTATATCTTACCATGATACATAGAAATGAGATGCGATATCGCGTTTTAAGAAGCATTAGAACTCTATTGCTACGATAGGTAGACATCTGCAAACGCTATTTCCTTGCAAGGAAGTGTCGCATTCACATTCATTTGAAGTGTAGACGAGGAATACATGACACTTCGCAAATCATATTATATCCTACCATGAAACATAGAAATGTGATGCGATATCGCGTTTTAAGAATCATAAGAACTCTATTGCTACGATACGTAGACATCTGCAAACGCTATTTCCTTGCTAGGAAGTGTCGCATTTACATTCATTTGAAGAGTAGACGAGGAATACATAACACTTCGCAAATCATATTATATCTTACCATGAAACATAGAAATGAGATGCGATATCGCGTTTTAAGAATCATAAGAACTCTATTGCTACGATACGTAGACATCTACAAGCGCTATTTCCTTGCAAGGAAGTGTCGCATTTACATTCATTTGAAGTGCTGACGAGGAATACATAACACTTCGCAAATCATATTATATCTTACCATGAAACATAGAAATGCGATGCGATATCGCGTTTTAAGAAGCATTAGAAATCTATTGCTACGATACCTAGACATCTGCAAACGCTATTTCCTTGCAAGGAAGTGTCGCATTTACATTCATTTGAAGTGTAGACGAGGAATACATAACACTTCGCAAATCATATTATATCTTACCATGAAACATAGAAATGAGATGCGATATCGCGTTTTAAGAAGCATTAGAACTCTATTGCTACGATAGGTGGACATCTGCAAACGCTATTTCCTTGCAAGGAAGTGTCGCATTTACATTCATTTGAAGTGTAGACGAGGAATACATAACACATCGCAAATCATATAATATCTTACCATGAAACATAGAAATGAGATGCGATATCGCGTTTTAAGAAGCATTGGAACTCTATTGCTACGATATCTAGACATCTGCAGACGCTATTTCCTTGCAAGGAAGTGTCGCATTTACATTCATTTGAAGTGTAGACGAGGAATACATGACACTTCGCAAATCATATTATATCTTACCATGAAACATGGAAATGAGATGCGATATCGCGTTTTAAGAAGCATTAGAACACTATTGCTACGATACCTAGACATCTGCAGACGCTATTTCCTAGCAAGGAAGTGTAGCATTTACATTCATTTGAAGTGTAGACGAGGAATACATGACACTTCGCAAATCATATTATATCTTACCATGAAACATAGAAATGACATGCGATATCGCGTTTTAAGAAGTTTTAGAAATCTATTGCTACGATACGTAAACATCCGCAAACGCTATTTCCTTGCAAGGAAGTGTCGCATCTACATTCATTTGAAGTGTAGACGAGGAATACATAACACTTCGCAAATCATATTATATCTTACCATGAAACATAGAAATGAGATGCGATATCGCGTTTTAAGAATCATAAGAACTCTATTGCTACGATACGTAGACATCTACAAGCGCTATTTCCTTGCAAGGAAGTGTCGCATTTACATTCATTTGAAGTGCTGACGAGGAATACATAACACTTCGCAAATCATATTATATCTTACCATGAAACATAGAAATGCGATGCGATATCGCGTTTTAAGAAGCATTAGAAATCTATTGCTACGATACCTAGACATCTGCAAACGCTATTTCCTTGCAAGGAAGTGCCGCATTTACATTCATTTGAATCGTAGACGAGGAATGCATAACACTTCGCAATGAATATTATATCTTATAATGAAACATAGATATGAGATGCAATATCTCGTTTTAAGAAGCATTTGAACTCTATTGCTACGATACCTAGACATCTGCAAACGCTATTTCCTAGCAAGGAAGTGTCGCATTTACATTCATTTGATGTGTAGACGAGGAATACATGACACTTCGCAAATCATATTATATCTTACCATGAAACATAGAAATTAGATGCGATATCTCGTTTTAAGAAGCATTTGAACTCTATTGCTTCGATACGTAGACATCTGCAAACGCTATGTCCTAGCAAGGAAGTGTCGCATTTACATCCATTAGAATCGTAGACGAGGAATGCATAACACTTCGCAATGATTATTATACCTTATCTTGAAACATAGATATGAGATGCGATATCACGTTTTAAGAAGCATGAGAACTCCATCCCTACGATAAGTCGACATCTGCAAACGCTACTTCCTTGCAAGGAAGTGTCGCATTTACATTCATTTGAAGTGTAGACGAGGAATACTTAAAACTTCGCCAATCATATTATATCTTACCATGATACATAGAGATTAGTTGCGATATCGCGTTTTAAGAAGCATTAGAACTCTATTGCTACGATAGGTAGACATCTGCAAACGCTATTTCCTAGCAAGGAAGTGTCGCATTTACATTCATTTGAAGTGTAGACGAGGAATACATAACACTTCGCAATGAATATTACATCTTATCATGAAACATAGAAATGAGATGCGATATCACGTTTTAAGAAGCATTAGAACCCTATTGCTACGATACCTAGACATCTGCTGACGCTATTTCCTAGCAAGGAAGTGTCGCATTTACATTCATTTGAAGTGTAGACGAGGAATACATGACACTTCGCAAATCATATTATATCTTACCATGAAACATAGAAATGAGATGCGATATCGCGTTTTAAGAAGCATTAGAACACTATTGCTACGATACCTAGACATCTGCAGACGCTATTTCCTAGCAAGGAAGTGTCGCATTTACATTCATTTGAAGTGTAGACGAGGAATACATGACACTTCGCAAATCTTATTATATCTTACCATGAAACATAGAAATGAGATGCGATATCGCGTTTTAAGAAGCATTAGAACACTTTTTCTACGATAGGTAGACATTTGCAAACGCTATTTCCTTGCAAGGAAGTGTCGCATTTACATTCATTTGAAGTGTTGACGAGGAATACATAACACTTCGCAAATCATATTATATCTTACCATGAAACATAGAAATGAGATGCGATGTCGCGTTTTAAGAAGCATTAGAACTCTATTGCTACGATAGCTAGACATCTGCAAACGCTATTTCCTAGCAAGGAAGTGTCGCATTTACATTCATTTGATCTGTAGACGAGGAATACATGACACTTCGCAAATCATATTATATCTTACCATGAAACATAGAAATTAGATGCGATATCTCGTTTTAAGAAGCATTTGAACTCTATTGCTTCGATACGTAGACATCTGCAAACGCTATGTCCTAGCAAGGAAGTGTCGCATTTACATTCATTTGAACCGTAGACGAGGAATGCATAACACTTCGCAATGAATATTATAACTTATCATGAAACATAGATATGAGATGCGATATCTCGTTTTAAGAAGCATTTGAACTCTATTGCTTCGATACGTAGACATCTGCAAACGCTATGTCCTAGCAAGGAAGTGTCGCATTTACATTCATTTGAGTCGCAGACGAGGAATGCATAACACTTCGCAATGAATATTATATCTTATCATGAAGCATAGATATGAGATGCAATGTCTCGTCTTAAGAAGCATTTGAACTCTATTGCTTAGATTCGTAGACATCTGCAAACACTATTTCCTTGCAAGGAAGTGTCGCATTTACATTCTTCTTAAGTGAACACGAGGTATACATAACACTTTACAATGAATATTGTATCTTATCATGCAACATAGTAATGAGATGCGATATCGCGTTTTAAGAAGCATTAAAAATCTATTGCTACGATACGTAGACATCTGCAAACGCTATTTCCTTGCAAGAAAGTGTCGCATTTACATTCGTCTGAAGTGAATACGAGGTATACACAACACTTTACAATGAATATTATATCTTATCATGCAACATAGTAATGAGATGCGATATCGCGTTTTAAGAAGCATTAGAACTCTATCCGTACGATACGTAAATATCAACAAATGCAATTTCCTAGCAAGGAAGCGTCGCATTTACATTCCTTTGAAGTGTAGACGAGGAATACATGACACTTCGCAGATCATATTATATCTTACCATGAAACATAGAAATGAGATGCGATATCACGTTCTAAGAAGCATTAGAACTCTATCCCTACGATACGTAGACATCTGCAAACGCTATTTCCTAGCAAGGAAGTGTCGCATTTAATTTCATTTGAAGTGTAGACGAGGAATACATAACACTTTGCAAATCATATTATATCTTTCCATGACACATAGAAATGAGATGCGATATCGCGTTTTAAGAAGCATTAGAACTCTATCCCCACGATACGTAGACAACTGCAAACGCTAGTCCCTAGAAAGGAAGTGTCGCATTTACATCCATTTGAATCGTAGACGAGGAATGCATAACACTTCGCAATGAATATTATATCTTATCATGAAACCTAGATATGAGATGCAATATCTCGTTTTAAGAAGCATTTGAACTCTATTGCTTCGACACGTAGACATCTGCAAACGCTATTTCCTAGCAAGGAAGTGTCGCATTTACATTCATTTGAATCGTAGACGAGGAATGCATAACACTTCGCAATGAATATTATATCTTATCATGAAACACTGATATGAGATGCAATATCTCGTTTTAAGAAGCATCTGAAATCTATTGCTTCGATACGTAGACATCTGCAAACGCTATTTCCTTGCAAGGAAGTGTCGCATTTACATTCTTTTGAAGTGAATAATAGGTATACATAACACTTCGCAATGAATGCTATACCTTGTCATGAAACGTAGAAATGAGATGTGATATCGCGTTTTAAGAAGCATTAGAACTCTATTGCTACGATACGTAGATACCTGGAAACGCTATTTCCTAGCAAGGAAGTGTCGCATTTACATTCATTTGAAGTGTAGACGAGGAATACATGACACTTCGCAAATCTTATTATATCTTACCATGAAACATATAAATGAGATGCGACATCGCGTTTTAAGAAGTATTTGAACTCTATTGCTTCGATACGTAGACATCTGCAAACGCTATTTCCTTGCAAGGAAGTGACGCATTTACATTCTTCTGAAGTGAATACGAGGTATACATAACACTTTACAATGAATATTATATCTTATCATGCAACATAGTAATGAGATGCGATATCTCGTTTTAAGAAGCATAAGAACTCTATTGCTACGATACGTAGAATTCTCCAAACGCTATTTCCTTGCAAGGAAGTGTCGCATTTACATTCTTCTGATGTGAATACGAGGTATACATAACACTTTACAATGAATATTATATCTTATCATGCAACATTGTAATGAAATGGGATATCTCGTTTTAAGAAGCATAAGAACCCTATTGCTACGATACGTAGACATCTGCAAACGTTATTTCCTTGGAAGGAAGTGTCGCATTTACATTCTTCTGAAGAGAATACGGGGTATACATAACACTTTACAATGAATATTATATCCTAACATGCAACATAGAAATGAGATGCGATATCGCGTTTTAAGAACCATTAGAACTCTATCCCTACGATACGTAAGCATCAACAAACGCAATTTCCTAGCAAGGAAGTGTCGCATCTACATTCATTTGAATCGTAGATGAGGAATGCATAACACTTCGCAATGGATATTATATCTTATCATGAACAATAGATATGAGATACGATATCTCGTTTTAGGAAGCATTTGAACTCTATTGCTTCGATACGTAGACATCTGCAAATGCCATTTCCTTGCAAGGAAGTGTCCGCATTTACATTCTCTTCTGAAGTGAATACGAGGTATACATACACTTTACAATGAATATTATGTCTTATCATGCAACATTGTAATGAAATGCGATATCTCGTTTTGAGAAGCCATAAGAACTCTATTGCTACGATACGTAGACATCCGCAAACGCTATTTCCTTGCAAGGAAGTGTCGCATTTAATTTCATTTGAAGTGTAGACGAGGAATACATAACACTTCGCAAATCATATTATATCTTTCCATGACACATAGAAATGAGATGCGATATCGCGTTTTAAGAAGCATTAGAACTCTATCCCTACGATACGTAGAAAACTGCAAACGCTATTTCCTAGCAAGGAAGTGTCGCATATACATCCATTTGAATCGTAGACGAGGAATGCATAACACTTCGCAATGAATATTATATCTTATCATGAAACCTAGATATGAGACGCAATATCTCGTTTTAAGAAGCATTTGAACTCTATTGCTTCGACACGTAGACATCTGCAAACGCTATTTCCTAGCAAGGAAGTGTCGCATTTACATTCATTTGAATCGTAGACGAGGAATGCATAACACTTCGCAATGAATATTATATCTTATCATGAAACACTGATATGAGATGCAATATCTCGTTTTAAGAAGCATCTGAAATCTATTGCTTCGATACGTAGACATCTGCAAACGCTATTTCCTTGCAAGGAAGTGTCGCATTTACATTCTTTTGAAGTGAATAATAGGTATACATAACACTTCGCAATGAATGCTATACCTTGTCATGAAACGTAGAAATGAGATGTGATATCGCGTTTTAAGAAGCATTAGAACTCTATTGCTACGATACGTAGATACCTGGAAACGCTATTTCCTAGCAAGGAAGTGTCGCATTTACATTCATTTGAAGTGTAGACGAGGAATACTTAAAACTTCGCCAATCATATTATATCTTACCATGAAACATAGAAAAGAGATGCGATATCGCGTTTTATGAAGCATCAGAACACTTTTGCTACGATAGGTAGACATCTGCAAACGCTATCTCCTTGCAAGGAAGTGTCGCATTTACATTCATTTGAAGTGTAGACGAGGAATACATAACACTTTGCAAATCATATTATATCTTACATTGAAACATAGAAATGAGGTGCGATATCGCGTTTTAAGAAGCATTAGAACCCTATTGCTACGATACCTAGACATCTGCTGACGCTATTTCCTAGCAAGGAAGTGTCGCATTTACATTCATTTGAAGTGTAGACGAGGAATGCATAACACTTCGCAATGAATATTATATCTTATCATGAAACCTAGATATGAGACGCAATATCTCGTTTTAAGAAGCATTTGAACTCTATTGCTTCGACACGTAGACATCTGCAAACGCTATTTCCTAGCAAGGAAGTGTCGCATTTACATTCATTTGAATCGTAGACGAGGAATGCATAACACTTCGCAATGAATATTATATCTTATCATGAAACACTGATATGAGATGCAATATCTCGTTTTAAGAAGCATCTGAAATCTATTGCTTCGATACGTAGACATCTGCAAACGCTATTTCCTTGCAAGGAAGTGTCGCATTTACATTCTTTTGAAGTGAATAATAGGTATACATAACACTTCGCAATGAATGCTATACCTTGTCATGAAACGTAGAAATGAGATGTGATATCGCGTTTTAAGAAGCATTAGAACTCTATTGCTACGATACGTAGATACCTGGAAACGCTATTTCCTAGCAAGGAAGTGTCGCATTTACATTCATTTGAAGTGTAGACGAGGAATACTTAAAACTTCGCCAATCATATTATATCTTACCATGAAACATAGAAAAGAGATGCGATATCGCGTTTTATGAAGCATCAGAACACTTTTGCTACGATAGGTAGACATCTGCAAACGCTATCTCCTTGCAAGGAAGTGTCGCATTTACATTCATTTGAAGTGTAGACGAGGAATACATAACACTTTGCAAATCATATTATATCTTACATTGAAACATAGAAATGAGGTGCGATATCGCGTTTTAAGAAGCATTAGAACCCTATTGCTACGATACCTAGACATCTGCTGACGCTATTTCCTAGCAAGGAAGTGTCGCATTTACATTCATTTGAAGTGTAGACGAGGAATACATGACACTTCGCAAATCATATTATATCTTACCATGAAACATAGAAATGAGATGCGATATCGCGTTTTAAGAAGCATTAGAACACTATTGCTACGATACCTAGACATCTGCAGACGCTATTTCCTAGCAAGGAAGTGTCGCATTTACATTCATTTGAAGTGTAGACGAGGAACACATGACACTTCGCAAATCTTATTATATCTTACCATGAAACATAGAAATGAGATGCGATATCGCGTTTTAAGAAGCATTAGAACACTTTTTCTACGATAGGTGGACATTTGCAAACGCTATTTCCTTGCAAGGAAGTGTCGCATTTACATTCATTTGAAGTGTTGACGAGGAATACATAACACTTCGCAAATCATATTATATCTTACCATGAAACATAGAAATGAGATGCGATGTCGCGTTTTAAGAAGCATTAGAACTCTATTGCTACGATAGCTAGACATCTGCAAACGCTATTTCCTAGCAAGGAAGTGTAGCATTTACATTCATTTGATGTGTAGACGAGGAATACATGACACTTCGCAAATCATATTATATCTTACCATGAAACATAGAAATTAGATGCGATATCTCGTTTTAAGAAGCATTTGAACACTATTGCTTCGATACGTAGACATCTGCAAACGCTATGTCCTGGCAAGGAAGTGTCGCATTTACATTCATTTGAGTCGTAGACGAGGAATGCATAACACTTCGCAATGAATATTATATCTTATCATGAAACATAGATATGAGATGCGATATCTCGTTTTAAGAAGTACTAGAAATCTATTGCTACGATACGTAGACATCTGCAAACGCATCTTCCTAGCAAGGAAGTGTCGCATTTACATTCATTTGAAGTGTAGACGAGGAATACATAACATTTCGCAAATCATATTATATCTTACCATGAAACATAGAAATGAGTTGCGATATCGCGTTTTAAGAAGCATTAGAACATTAATGCTACGATAGGTAGATATCTGCAAACGCTATCTCCTTGCAAGGAAGTGTCGCATTTACATTCATTTGAAGTGTAGACGAGGAATACATAACACTTCGCAAATCATATTATATCTTACCATGAAACATATAAATGAGATGCGATGTCGCGTTTTAAGAAGCATTAGAACTCTATTGCTACGATATCTAGACATCTGCAAAAGTTGTTTCCTAGCAAGGAAGTGTCGCACTTACATTCATTTGAAGTGTAGACGAGGAATACATGACACTTCGCAAATCATATTATATCCTTCCATGAAACATAGAAATTAGATGCGATATCGCGTTTTAAGAATCACTAGAACTCTATCCCTACGATACGTAAACATCTGCAAACGCTATTTCCTAGAAAGGAAGTGTCGCATTAAATTCATTTGAACCGTAGACGAGGAATGCATAACACTTCGCAATGAATATTATAACTTATCATGAAACATAGATATGAGATGCGATATCTCGTTTTAAGAAGCATTTGAACTCTATTGCTTCGATACGTAGACATCTGCAAACGCTATGTCCTAGCAAGGAAGTGTCGCATTTACATTCATTTGAGTCGCAGACGAGGAATGCATAACACTTCGCAATGAATATTATATCTTATCATGAAGCATAGATATGAGATGCAATGTCTCGTCTTAAGAAGCATTTGAACTCTATTGCTTAGATTCGTAGACATCTGCAAACACTATTTCCTTGCAAGGAAGTGTCGCATTTACATTCTTCTTAAGTGAACACGAGGTATACATAACACTTTACAATGAATATTGTATCTTATCATGCAACATAGTAATGAGATGCGATATCGCGTTTTAAGAAGCATTAAAAATCTATTGCTACGATACGTAGACATCTGCAAACGCTATTTCCTTGCAAGAAAGTGTCGCATTTACATTCGTCTGAAGTGAATACGAGGTATACACAACACTTTACAATGAATATTATATCTTATCATGCAACATAGTAATGAGATGCGATATCGCGTTTTAAGAAGCATTAGAACTCTATCCGTACGATACGTAAATATCAACAAATGCAATTTCCTAGCAAGGAAGCGTCGCATTTACATTCCTTTGAAGTGTAGACGAGGAATACATGACACTTCGCAGATCATATTATATCTTACCATGAAACATAGAAATGAGATGCGATATCACGTTTTAAGAAGCATTAGAACTCTATCCCTACGATACGTAGACATCTGCAAACGCTATTTCCTAGCAAGGAAGTGTCGCATTTAATTTCATTTGAAGTGTAGACGAGGAATACATAACACTTTGCAAATCATATTATATCTTTCCATGACACATAGAAATGAGATGCGATATCGCGTTTTAAGAAGCATTAGAACTCTATCCCCACGATACGTAGACAACTGCAAACGCTATTTCCTAGCAAGGAAGTGTCGCATTTACATCCATTTGAATCGTAGACGAGGAATGCATAACACTTCGCAATGAATATTATATCTTATCATGAAACCTAGATATGAGATGCAATATCTCGTTTTAAGAAGCATTTGAACTCTATTGCTTCGACACGTAGACATCTGCAAACGCTATTTCCTAGCAAGGAAGTGTCGCATTTACATTCATTTGAATCGTAGACGAGGAATGCATAACACTTCGCAATGAATATTATATCTTATCATGAAACACTGATATGAGATGCAATATCTCGTTTTAAGAAGCATCTGAAATCTATTGCTTCGATACGTAGACATCTGCAAACGCTATTTCCTTGCAAGGAAGTGTCGCATTTACATTCTTTTGAAGTGAATAATAGGTATACATAACACTTCGCAATGAATGCTATACCTTGTCATGAAACGTAGAAATGAGATGTGATATCGCGTTTTAAGAAGCATTAGAACTCTATTGCTACGATACGTAGATATCTGGAAACGCTATTTCCTAGCAAGGAAGTGTCGCATTTACATTCATTTGAAGTGTAGACGAGGAATACATGACACTTCGCAAATTTTATTATATCTTACCATGAAACATATAAATGAGATGCGACATCGCGTTTTAAGAAGTATTTGAACTCTATTGCTTCGATACGTAGACATCTGCAAACGCTATTTCCTTGCAAGGAAGTGTCGCATTTACATTCATTTGAAGTTAATACGAGGTATACATGACACTCCGCAATGAATATTATATCTTATCATGCAACATAGGAATGAGATGCGATATCGCGTTTTGGGAAGCATTAGAACTCTATTTCTTCGATTCGTAGACATCTGCCAACGCTATTTCCTAGTAATGAAGTGTCGCATTTACATTCGTTTGAAGTGTGTGCGAGGTATACATGACAATTCGCAATGAAGATTATATCTTATCATGAAACATAGAGGTGAGATGCGTTATTGCCTTTTAAAAAGCATTAGAACTCTATTGCTACTATACGTAGACATCTGCAATCGCTATTTCCTAGCAAGGAGGTGTCGCATTTACATTCATTTGAAGTGAATACGAGGTATACATGACACTTCGCAATGAATATTATATCTCATCATGAAACATAGAAATGAGATGCGACATGGTGATTTAAGAAGCATTAGAAAACCTTTGGTTCGATACGTAAACATCTGCAAACGCTACTTCCTAGCAAGGAAGTGTCTTATTTACATCCATTTGAAGTATAGACGAGAAATAGATAACACTGCACAATGAATATTATGTCCTGTCATGAAACATAGAAATGAGATGCGATATGGCGATTTAAGACGCAATAGAACTCTATTGCTTCGATACGTAGACATCTGCAAACGCTATTTCCTAGCAAGGTAGTGTCGCATTTACATTCATTTTAAGTGTATGCGAGGTATACATGACACTTCGCAATGAATATTATATATTGTCATGAAACATAGAAATGAGATGCGATATCGCGATTTAAGAAGCATTAGAAAACTATTGCTTCGATACGTAGACATCTGCAAACGCTACTTCCTAGGAAGGAAGTATCGCATTTACATCCATTTGAAGTGTATGCGAGGTATACATGACACTCCGCAGTGAATATTATATATTATCATGGAGCATAGTAATGAGAAGCTATATGGCGATTTAAGAAGCATTAGATCCGTATTGCTTCGATACGTAGACATCTGCAAACGCTATTTCCTAGCAAGGAAGTGTCGAATTACATTCTTTTGAAGTGAATACGAGGTATACATTACACTGCACAGTGAATATTATATCTTATCATGAAACGTAGAAATGAGATGCGATATGGCGATTTAAGAAGCATTAGAACTCTATTGCTTAGATACGTTGACATCTGCAAACGCTATTTCCTAGCAAGGAAGTGTCGCACTTACATTCGTTGGAAGTGTATGCGAGGTATACATAACACATCGCAATGAATATTACATCTTATCATGAAACATAGAAATGAGATGCGATATCTCGTTTTTAGAAGCATTAGAACTCTATTTCTTCGATACGCAGACATTTGCAAACGCTATTTTCCCAGCAAAGAAGTGTCGCATTTACATTGTTCTGAAGTGAATAAAAGGTATTCATGACACTTCGCAATTAATATTATATCCTATCATGGAACATAGAAATGAGATGCGATATCTCGTTCTAAGAAGCATTGGAACTCTATTGCTACGATATGTAGACATCTGCAAACGCTTTTTCCTAGTAAGGAAGTGTCGCATTTACATTCATTATAAGTGTATGAGAGGAATACATGACACTTCGCAATGAATATTATATTTTATCATGAATCATAGAAATGAGGAGCGATATCGCGTTTTGAGAAGCATTAGAACTCTAATGCCACGATACGCAGACATCTGCACACGCCATTTCCTAGCAAGGAAGTGTCGCATAACACTGCACAATGAATATTATATCTTATCACGAAACATAGAAATGAGATGCGATATCGCGATTTAAGAAGCTTTAGAACTCTATTGCTTCGATTCGTAGATAACTGCAAACGCTACTTCCTAGCAAGGAAATATCGCATTCACATTCATTTAAAGTGTATGCGCGGTATACATGACACTTCGCAATGAATATTATAAATTATCATGAAACATAGATATGAGATGCGATATCGCGTATTAGCAAGATTTAGAAGTCTATTGCTTCGAAACGTAGACATCTGTAAACGATATTTCCTAGCAAGGAAGTGACGCATTTACATTCTTTTTAAAGGAATACGAGGTATACATGACACTTCGCAATGAATATTACATCTTATCATGAAACATAGAAATGAGATGCGATATGGCGATTTATGAAGCATTAAAATTCTATTGCTTCGATACGTAGACATCTGCAAACGCTTTTTCCTAGCAAGGAAGTGTCACATTTACATTCATTTTATGTGTATGCGAGGTATACATGACACTTCCCAATGAACATTATATATTATCATGAATCATAGAAATGAGAAGCGATATCGCGTTTTGAGAAGCATTAGAACACTAATGCCACGATACCTAGACATCTGCAAACGCTATTTCCTAGCAAGAAAGTGTCGCATTTACATTCATTTGAAGTATAGACGGGATATACATAACACTGCACAATGAATATCATATCTTATCATGAAACATAATAATGAGTAGCGATATCGCGTTTTGAGAAGCATTAGAACTCTAATGCCACGATACGCAGACATCTGCACACGCCATTTCCTAGCAAGGAAGTGTCGCATTTAGATTCATTTGAAGTATAGATGAGATATACATAACACTGCACAATGAATATTATATCTTATCATGAAACATAGAAATCAGATGCGATATCGCGAATTAAGAAGCATTAGAACTCTATTGCTTCGATACGTATACATCTGCAAACGCTTTTTCCTGGCAAGGAAGTGTCGCATTTACATTTATTTGAGGTATAGACGAGATATACATAACACTGCACAATGAATATTATATCTTAACATGAAGCATAGAAATGAGATGTAATATGGCGATTTAAGAAGCAATAGAACCCTATTGCTTCAATACGTAGACATCTTCAAACGCTACTTCCTAGCAAGGAAGTGTCGCATTTACTTTCTTTTGAAAGGAATACGAGGTATACATGACACTTCGCAACGAATATTATATCTTAACATGAAACATAGAAATGGGATGCGATATGACGATTTAAGAAGCAGTAGAATTCTACTGCTTCTATACGTAGACATCTGCAAACGCTATTTCCTAGCAAGGATGTTTCGCGTTTACATTCTTTTGAAGTGAATACGAGGTATACATAGCACTTCACAATGAATATTATATCTTATCATATAACATAGAAATGAGATGTAATATGGCGATTTAAGAAGCAATAGAACTCTATTTCTTCGATACGTAGACATCTGCAAACGCTACTTCCTAGCAAGGAAGTGTCGCATTTACATTCTTTTGAAGTGAATACGAGGTATACATAACACTGCACAGTGAATATTGTATATTATCATGAAACATAGTAATGAGTAGCGATATCGCGTTTTGAGAAGCATTGGAACTCTAATGCTACCATACGTAGACAACTGCACACGCTATTTCCTTGCAAGGATGTGTCGCGTTTACATTCTTTTGAAGTGAATACAAGGTATACATAACACTCCACAATGAATATTATATATTATCATGAAACATAGAAATGAGATGCGATATCGCGATTTAAAAAGCATTAGATCTCTATTGCTTCGATACGTAGACATCTGCAAACGCTACTTCCTAGCAAGGAAGTGTCGCTTTTACATTCATTTGAAGTGAATATGAGGTATACATGGCACTTGGCAATGAATATTATATCCTATCACGAATCATAGAAATGGGATGGGATATCGCGTTTTAAGAAGCATAAGAACTCTATTGCTTTGATACTTGGACATCTAGAACCGTAATTTCCTAGCAAGGAAGTGTCGCATTTATATTCATTTGAAGTGTACGCGAGGTATACATGACACTTCGCAATGAATATTATATCTTATCATGAATCATGAAATTGAGATGCGATATCGTGTTTTAAGAATTATTAGAACTCTATTGCTACGATACGTAGACATCTGCAGACGCTATCTCCTAGCAAGGATGTCTCGCATTTACATTCTTTTGAAGTGAATACGAGGCATACATAACACTCCACAATGAATATTATATCTTATCCTGAATCATAGAAATGGGATGCGATACGCGATTTAAAAAGCATTAGAACACTATTGCTACGATACGTAGATATCTGGAGGCGCTATTTCCTAGAAGTGAAGTGTCGGATTTACATTCATTGCAAGTGTATGCGAGGTATACGTAACGCTTCGCAATGAATATTACATCTCATCATGAGACATAGAAATGTGATGCGATATCGCATTTTGAGAAGCATTAGAACTCTATTTCTACGATACGTAGACTACTTCATACGCTACTTCCTAACAAGGAAGTGTCGCATTTACACTCTTTTTAAGTGAATACGAGGATTACATAACACTGCACAATGAAAATTATATCCTATCATGAAACATGGAAATGAGATGCGATATCGCACTTTGAGAAGCATTAGAACACTATCGCTACGATACGTAGAAATCCGCAAGCCGTATTTCCTAGCAAGGAAGTGTCGCATTTACATTCCTTTGAGGTGAATACGAGGTATTCATAACACTCCACAATGAGTATTATATCTTATCATGAAACATAGAAATGAGATGCGATATCCCGTATTAAGAAGCATGAGAAATCTATTGCTTCGGTACGTAGTCATCTGCAAACGCTATTTCCTAGCAAGGAAGTGTCGCATTTACATTCATTTGAAGTGTACGCGATGTATACATGATACTTCCCAATGAATATTATATCTTATCATGAGACATAGAAATAAGATGCGATATCGCGTTTTAAGAAGCATTAGAACTCTATAGCTTCGATACAGAGATATCTGGGAACGTAATTTCCTAGAAAGGAACCTCCTCGCACCCCCCAGCATCAACCCCTGGACGCATGCAACCAGCCAAACTCGCCTGCAGAACCAGCAACTGGAAAAGTTCGCGCGCGCATACCTGCACGCGCTCACTCACAGCGAGTTCCGCTGCCTCACTCGCACCGCCGAGTATACCTGTCTCGCTCGTACCGGGCACCAGTGTCTCACTCGCACCACCGAGTATACCTGTCTCGCCCGCACCAAGGACGGGCAGCCCTATCTCCCTCGCACCGAGGATTCCGTCCTGCAGGAAGACATAGCTGCAGCCCATCACCTGAATGTGGTCTTTTCCAATTCCGGGAACGGGATCTGCTAGAACCTATATATTATTTCTAAGGTAGGACATACATACCATATCATGACGCATATATAAGAATTCCTAGATCTATGTTACACTAAGTAAGATGCGTCCGGCCAGCGGCATGCGCCGCTAGCCCCACCACGAGCCGCGATTCCCCACTCGCTGGACCGCGCGCTCTCCGCCTCGAGATGCGAGTCCCCCACTCGCGGGACCGCGATCTCCCTACCGCGAACCTCCGCGACCGTAGCGCCCCGCGAACCGAGGAGGTCAGAGACGCGTCTCCAGAGCACACACTCTGACTCGAGATCTCCTACCGAGGAGTCGAAACCTCTAGTTCTAGATCGTTAGCCACCTCAGTGTGGGGTTCAGGCATCGTATTTCTATTTCCATTTTAACTTAGTCTTAGTCTTAGAATAATTCCTGTTCTTGTATACTTTAAACCTAGAATATATTTTATTTTTACTTTTACTATATCCAAGTACAAGTTCTTTTACCAAGTCTACTATTTCCACATCCATTAATTTTATCAAGTGTTTATAATACTAGTTCTACTTTTAACATTACATTTAACTACGAATTCTTCCACGGGTTCTTCCGTACAACTGGGGTTGATCTTCATCAAATTGAAGGAGTATAGAAATCGGCTTTGTGACGTTGAGACCGCCGCTTATCCCTTAGTTCTTAGTCGAAAGTACAGAAAAACCTGGTGAATGAGTCATGCTTCCGGTTTGCGAAGAACGCGACGTGCGAGTAGGAAGAATTTCATACGATCACTTGTGCATGAATATTTGGAGGGCGTTCCGAGAGTCCTAGTATACCAGCGACCTGCCTTCGCACCAGCCCAGACGCCGCTTTCCGAAGCGACCGTCGACGCTTCCGATCCAGACACCACGACGCATCACGCCGATTATGCCATATTCAGCATCATCGCTGAATTCCGACCGCCGTCCTCCTCTTCGCTGGCGACTGATCGAGAATTCCGTAGCAGCCAACAGAACGAAATCCGCTACGATCCCAGCAAACGATCCTCCACGACGTTTCTACGTACAAATCGAGAGAGAAGTCATCGAAAGGTAGGGTCATTCCCTTATTATCGCGAGTGTTTTCGCTAGTGTCGCGTCAGCCGAATTGTCGGACCCGGTCTTAACGCGTTCCCGCGGACCGAATTACCGAAAAATAGGCTCGTGTCGTAAAGCCTCCGGAGCAACGGAAAATAGTTTCACCGGACGTGATACCTCGTATTCACCTCAAAAGAATGTAAATGCGACACTGCCTTGCTAGGAAATAAGGTTTGCAGATATCTACGTATCGAAGAAATAGAGCTCTAATGCTTCCTGAAACGCCATATCGCGTCTCATTTCTATGCCTCATGATAAGATATATGATTCATTGCGAAGTGTCATGTATATCTCGTATTCACTTCAAAAGAATGTAAATGCGAAACTTCCATGCTAGGAAATAGCGCTTGCAGATGTCTACGTATCCTAGCAATAGAGTTCTATTGCTTCTTAAAACGCGATATCGCATCTCACTTCTATGTTTCATGATAAGATGTAATATTCATTGCGAAGTCTCATGTATACCTCGTATTTACTTCAAAAGAATGTAAATGCGAAACTTCCATGCTAGGAAATAGCGTTTGCAGATGTCTACGTATCGTAGCGATAGAGTTCTAATGCTTCTTAAAACGAGATGTCGCATTTCATTTCCATTTTTCGTAATAAGATATAATATTCATTGTGGAGTGTCATGTATACCTCGTACTCACATCACAAGAATGTAAATGCGACACATCCATATAAGGAAATAGCGTTTGCAGATGTCAACGTATATTAGCAATAAAGATCTAATGCTTCTCAAAACGCGGTATCGCAACTCATTCCTATGTTTCATGATAAGATATATGATTCATTGCGAAGTGTCATGTATATCTCGTATTCACTTCAAAAGAATGTAAATGTGAAACTTCCATGCTAGGAAATAGCGCTTGCAGATGTCTACGTATCCTAGCAATAGAGTTCTAATGCTTCTCAAAACGCGATATCGCAACTCATTCCTATGTTTCATGAGAAGATATAATATTCATTGCGAAGTGTCATGTATATCACGTATTCACTTCAAAAGAATGTAAATGCGAAATTTCTATGCTAGGAAATAGCGTTTGCAGATGTCTGCGTATCGTAGCGATAGAGTTCTATTGCTTCTTAAAACGCGATATCGCATCTCACTTCTATGTTTCATGATAAGATGTAATATTCATTGCGAAGTGTCATGTATACCTCGTATTTACTTCAAAAGAATGTAAATGCGAAACTTCCATGCTAGGAAATAGCGTTAGCAGATGTCTACGTATCGTAGCGATAGAGTTCTAATGCTTCTTAAAACGAGATGTCGCATTTCATTTCCATGTTTCGTAATAAGATATAATATTCATTGTGGAGTGTCATGTATACCTCGTACTCACATCACAAGAATGTAAATGCGACATATCCATATAAGGAAATAGCGTTTGCAGATGTCAACGTATATTAGCAATAGAGATCTAATGCTTCTCAAAACGCGGTATCGCAACTCATTCCTATGTTTCATGATAAGATATGATATTCATTCCGATGTGTCATGTATGTCTCGTATTCACTTCAAAAGAATGTAAATGCGAAACTTCCATGATAGGAAGTAGCGTTTGCAGATGTCTACGTATCGTAGCAATAGAGTACTAATACTTCTTAAAACGAGATGTCGCATTTCATTTCTATGTTTCGTAATAAGATGTAATATTCATTGTGGAGTGTTATGCATACCTCGTATTCACTTCAAAAGGATGTAAATGCGAAACTTCCATGCTAGGAAATAGCGTTTGCAGATGTCTACGTATCGTAGCGATAGAGTTCTAATGCTTCTTAAAACGAGATGTCGCATTTCATTTCCATGTTTCGTAATAAGATATAATATTCATTGTGGAGTGTCATGTATACCTCGTACTAACATCACAAGAATGTAAATGCGACACATCCATATAAGGAAATAGCGTTTGCAGATGTCAACGTACATTAGCAATAGAGATCTAATGCTTCTCAAAACGCGATATCGCAACTCATTCCTATGTTTCGTGATAAGATATAATATTAATTGAGAAGTGTCATGTATATCTCGTATTCACTTCAAAAGAATGTAAATGCGACAGTTCCCTGCTAGGAAATAGTGTTTGCAGATGTCTACGTATCGTAGCAATAGAGTTCTAATGCTCCTTAAAACGCGATGTCGCATCTCACATCTATGTTTCATGATAAGATATAATATTCATTGCGAAGTGTCATGTATATTGTAACGTCCGGCGTATCGCCTTCCACCCCCCGGCGCCTCCCGCAGCACGCAACAACCAATTACCTGCGTCTACCTGCATCCTACCGCACGGGCGAACCGCCCTTTGGCCGAGCTAAGGCAGCCGATCCGCTACATCCGCCTAGAAGATGGACGAGCCGACCGCGCTATCGCGCGTATCCAGCACCATACGAGGCACCACCAGAGCAACGACCAGAATCTCCCGCCAGCTTTCGCCCTTACTCACTTTTCTCATGCGTATACCGATAAATACTCAAATCCTAGTTCTAAGTACACGACTCACTCATTGTAACACCAACAACACACACACACATAATTCTAAGACCGATGTACATATATTCTAATTCATAAGTAGCGACGCGCGCCCGCTCGCACTCGACGCTCGCGGCTCACGCGTAACGCGAGCGCTCCCACTCCGACCGGCCGCCCCACCGCGAGGCGCGCCCCACTCGAACGTACGCCCCACCGCGAGGACTCAGCGACTCGCGCGCCACGGGAACCGAGGAGGTCCCGTGCACGCGACAGGATCGTCAGTTCGTACTCCGACACTCGTTCCGACTCGATCTCTCCGGGACTCCTTCCGAGTACCCGCGATTCTAATCTCTGATCCATGCCTTAGGGCTGTCTGCCACCTCTTCGAGGTGTTCTCTGTTTCTAGTTAAGTTCAAGTTCTAGTTTATTAAGTACTTATATCTAGCTTAGGGAAAGTATCAGTGTAAGTCATGTTTTATACGTAGAATATATCTTTATTTTTACCTACATTCGACTCTATTCTATTTCATTTATTCTCGCGTATCCATACAACCATATTCACTCTTTGAATCAGTACAGTTGCTTGGAAATTCTACTTCGTTAGAGAGGACCGCCGCTTAACCTTGTGGAACTACAGCTCCGTACTATTCGAAGTGACAATCGATCTTCGTTCTGCTGGACCGACACGGATAGAGAGGACCGCCGCTTACCAACTCGAATCCAGTCAGTCGAAGGTCGCTTTTGAATGTGCCGCGCCGTCTCGAAAAGAACGCGACGTGCGGGTCGAAAGAATCAGCTCCGACGATTAGTGCGTGAATTCACCGAATCCAGGGCGAGCCAGGACTCTCGCTTCCGCATCCAGTCTCTTCACTCTTCGGCCAGTTCTTCCAAGCGGGATCAGCATTCCTGCCAAGGCCAGTGGAGCCTCATTCCGCTGACGTTTCCGTTCCGCAGCTTCTACGCAGCTACCATTCCGGAAGGCGATCCCAGGAAACAGCGATACCTGGAACAGAAATATTAATTCAACCGAGGGCTCAAGACGACGAAAGGTAAGAGAATCTACATACTAAATCGCGACCGCGTGTGCTTATAGTGTTCGCGTCCCATTAAAGGAACCACGGCACCCATCACAATCGAGTGATCGGTTCCGCGGTTCAGCTGCGTGTCGTCCGTCTCCCACACGAGAAATTCTCTCGGGCCAGGACGTGACACTAAACATCTGCAGACGCTATTTCCTAGCAAGGAAGTGTCGCATTTACATTCATTTGAAGTGTAGACGAGGAATACATGACACTCCGCAAATCATATTATATCTTACCATGAAACATAGAAATGAGATGCGATATCGCGTTCTAAGAAGCATTAGAACACTATTGCTACGATACCTAGACATCTGCAGACGCAATTTCCTAGCAAGGAAGTGTTGCATTTACATTCATTTGAAGTGTAGACGAGGAATACATGACACTTCGCAAATCATATTATATCTTACCATGAAACATAGAAATGAGATGCGACATCGCGTTTTAAGAAGCATTAGAAATCTATTGCTACGATACGTAGACATCTGCAGACGCTATTTCCTAGCAAGGAAGTGTCGCATTTACATTCATTTGAAGTGTAGACGGGGAATACATGACACTTCGCAAATCATATTATATCTTACCATGAAACATAGAAATGAGATGCGATATCGCGTTTTAAGAAGCATTAGAAATCTATTGCTACGATACTTGGACATCTGCAAACGCTATTTCCTTGCAAGGAAGTGCCGCATTTACATTCATTTGAAGTGTAGACGAGGAATACATAACAGTTCGCAAATCATGTTATATCTTACCATGAAACATAGAAATGAGATGCGATATCGCGTTTTAAGAAGCATTAGAACTCTATTGCAACGATACCTAGACATCTGCAGACGCAATTTCCTAGCAAGGAAGTGTCGCATTTACATTCACTTGAAGTGTAGACGAGGAATACATGACACTTCGCAAATCATATTATATCTTACCATGAAACATAGAAATGAGATGCGACATCGCGTTTTAAGAAGCACTAGAAATCTATTGCCACGATACGTAGACATCTGCAGACGCTATTTCCTAGCAAGGAAGTGTCGCATTTACATTCATTTGAAGTGTAGACGAGGAATACATGACACTTCGCACATCATATTATATCTTACCATGAAACATAGAAATGAGATGCGATATCGCGTTTTAAGAAGCATCAGAAATCTATTGCTACGATACGTGGACATCTGCAAACGCTATTTCCTTGCAAGGAAGTGTCGCATTTACATTCATTTGAAGTGTAGACGAGGAATAAATGACACTTCGCAAATCACGTTATATCTTACCATGAAACATAGAAATGAGATGCGATATCGCGTTTTAAGAAGCATTAGAAAGCTATTGCTACGACACGTAGATATCTGCAAACGCTATTTCCTAGCGAGGAAGTATCGCATTCACATTCATTTGAAGTGTAGACGAGGAATACATAACACTTCGCAAATCATGTTATATCTTACCATGAAACATAGAAATGAAATGCGATATCGCGTTTTAAGAAGCATTAGAACACTATTGCTACGATACCTAGACATCTGCAGACGCTATTTCCTAGCAAGGAAGTGTCGCATTTACATTCATTTGAAGTGTAGACTAGGAATAAATGACACTTCGCAAATCATGTTATATCTTACCATGAAACATAGAAATGAGATGCGATATCTCGTTTTAAGAAGCATTAGAAAGCTATTGCTACGATACGTAGATATCTGCAAACGCTATTTCCTAGCGAGGAAGTATCGCATTCACATTCATTTGAAGTGTAGACGAGCAATACATAACACTTCGCAAATCATGTTATATCTTATAATGAAACATAGAAATGAGATGCGATATCGCGTTTTAAGAATAATATGAACTCTATTGCTACGATACATAGACATCTGCAAACGCTACTTCCTTGCAAGGAAGTGTCGCATTTACTTTCATTTGAATCGTAGACGAGGAATGCATAACACTTCGCAATGAATATTATATCTTATCATGAAACATAGATATGAGATGCAATATCTCATTTTAAGAAGCATTTCAACTCTATTTCTTCGATACGTAGACATCTGCAAACGCTATTTCCTTGCAAGGAAGTGTCACATTTACATTCATTTGAAGTGTAGACGAGGAATACATAACACTTCGCAAATTATATAATATCTTACCATGAAACATAGAAATGAGATGCGATATCGCGTTTTAAGAAGCATTAGAACTCTGTAGCTACGATACCTAGACATCTGCAGACGCTATTTCCTAGCATGGAAGTGTCGCATTTACATTCATTTGAAGTGTAGACGTGGAATACATGACACTTCGCAAATCATATTATATCTTACCATGAAACATAGAAATGAGATGCGATATCGCGTTTTAAGAAGAATTATAACTCTATTGCTACGATAGGTAGACATCTGCAAATGCTATTTCCTTGCAAGGAAGTGTCGTATTTACATTCATTTGAAGTGTAGACGAGGAATACATGACACTTCGCAAATCATATTATATCTTACCATGAAACACAGAAATGTGATGCGTTATCGCATTTTAAGAAGCATTAGAAATCTATTGCTACGATACGTAGACATCTGCAGACGCTATTCCCTAGCAAGGAAGTGTCGCATTTACGTTCATTTTAAGTGTAGACGAGGAATACATAACACTTCGCAAATTATATAATATCTTACCATGAAACATAGAAATGAGATGCGTTATCGCATTTTAAGAAGCATTAGAAATCTATTGCTACGATACGTAGACATCCGCAAACGCTATTTCCTTGCAAGGAAGTGTCGCATTTACATTCATTTGAAGTGTAGACGAGGAATACATAACACTTCGCAAATCATATTACATCTTACCATGAAACGCAGAAATGAGATGCGATATCGCGTTTTAAGTAGCATTAGAACTCTATTGCTACGATACCTAGACATCTGCAGACGCTATTTACTAACAAAGAAGTGTCGCATTTACATTCATTTGAAGTGTAGGCGATGAATACATGACACTTCGCAAATCATATTATATCTTACCATGAAACATAGAAATGGGGTGCGATATCGCGTTCTAAGAAGTATTAGAAAGCTATTGCTACGATACGTAGACATCTGCAAACGCTATTTCCTTGCAAGGAAGTGTCGCATTTACTTTCATTTGAATCGTAGACGAGGAATGCATAACACTTCGCAATGAATATTATATCTTATCATGAAACATAGATATGAGATGCAATATCTCGTTTTAAGAAGCATTTGAACTCTATTGCTTCGATACGTAGACATCTGCAAACGCTATTTCCTTGCAAGGAAGTGTCGCATTTACATTCATTTGAAGTGTAGATGAGGAATACATGACACTTCGCAAATCATATTATATCTTACCATGAAACATAGAAATGGGATGCGATATCGCGTTTTAAGAAGCATTAGAACACTATTGCTACGATACCTAGATATCTGCAGACGCTATTTCCTAGCAAGGAAGTGTCGCATTTACATTCATTTGAAGTGTAGACGAGGAATACATGACACTTCGCAAATCATATTATATCTTACCATGAAACATAGAAATGAGATGCGATATCGCGTTTTAAGAATCATAAGAACTCTATTGCTACGATACGTACACATCTGCAAACGCTATTTCCATGCAAGGAAGTGTCACATTTACATTCATTTGAAGTGTAGACGAGGAATACATAACACTTCGCAAATTATATAATATCTTACCATGAAACATAGAAATGAGATGCGATATCGCGTTTTAAGAAGCATTAGAAAACAAATGCTACGATACGTAGACATCTGCAAACGCTATTTCCTGGCGAGGAAGTATCGCATTCACATTGATTTGAAGTGTAGACGAGGAATACATAACACTTCGCAAATCATATTATATCTTACCATGAAACATAGAAATGAGATGCGATATCGCGTTTTACGAAGCATTAGAACTCTATCGCTACGATACCTAGACATCTGCAGACGCTATTTCCTAGCAAGGAAGTGTCGCATTTACATTCATTTGAAGTGCAGACGAGGAATACATAACACTTCGCAAACCATATTATATCTTACCATGAAACATTGAAATGAGATGCGATATCGCGTTTTAAGAATCATTAGAACACTATTGCTACGATACGTAGACATCTGCAAACGCTATTTCCTAGCGAGGAAGTGTCGCTTTCACATTCATTTGAAGAGTAGACGAGGTATACATAACACTTCGCAAATCATATTACATCTTACCATGAAACATAGAAATGAGATGCAATACCGCGTTTTAGGAATCATAAGAACCCTATTGCTACGACTCGTAGACAACTGCAAACGCTATTTCCTTGCAAGGAAGTGTCGCATTTACATTCATTTGAATCGTAGACGAGGAATGCATGAGACTTCGCAATGAATATTATATCTTATCATGAAACATAGATATGAGATGCAATATCTCGTTTTAAGATGCATTTGAACCCTATTGCTTCGATACGTAGACATCTGCAAACACTATTTCCTTGCAAGGAAGTGTCGCATTTACGTTCATTTGAAGTGTAGACGAGGAATACATAACACTTCGCAAATCATATTATATCTTACCATAAAACATAGAAATGAGATGCGATATCGCGTTTTAAGAATCATAAGAACTCTATTGCTACGATACGTAGACATCTGCAAACGCTATTTCCTTGCAAGGAAGTGTCGCATTTACATTCATTTGAAGTGTAGACGAGGAATACATGACACTTCGGAAATCATATTATATCTTATCATGAAACATAGAAATGAGATGCGATTTCGCGTTTTAAGAAGCATTAGAAAGCTATTGCAACGATATGTAGACATCCGCAAACGCTAATTCCTAGCGAGGAAGTGTCGCATTCACATTCATTTGAAGTGTACACGAGGAATACATAACACTTCGCAAATCATATTATATCTTACCATGAAACATAGAAATGAGATGCGATATCGCGTTTTAAGAAGCATTAGAACACTATTGCTACGATACCTAGATATCTGCAGACGTAATTTCCTAGCAAGGAAGTGTCGCATTTACATTCATTTGAAGTGTAGACGAGGAATACATGACACTCCGCAAATCATATTATATCTTACCATGAAACATAGGAATGAGATGCGATATCGCGTTTTAAGAATCATAAGATCTCTATTGCTACGATACGTACACATCTGCAAACGCTATTTCCTTGCAAGGAAGTGTCACCTTTACATTCATTTGAAGTGTAGACGAGGAATACATAACACTTCGCAAATTATATAATATCTTACCATGAAACATAGAAATGAGATGCGATGTCGCGTTTTAAGAAGCATTAGAACTCTGTAGCTACGATTCGTAGACAACTGCAAACGCTATTTCCTTGCAAGGAAGTTTCGCATTTACATTCATTTGAATCGTAGACGAGGAATGCATGAGACTTCGCAATGAATATTATATCTTATCATGAAACATAGATATGAGATACAATATCTCGTTTTAAGATGCATTTGAACTCTATTGCTTCGATACGTAGACATCTGCAAACACTATTTCCTTGCAAGGAAGTGTCGCATTTACGTTCATTTGAAGTGTAGACGAGGAATACATAACACTTCGCAAATCATATTATATCTTACCATGAAACATAGAAGTGAAATGCGATATCGCGTTTTAAGAAGCATTAGAACTCTATTGCTACGATACCTAGACATCTGCAGACGCTATTTCATAGCAAGGAAGTGTCGCATTTACCTTCATTTGAATCGTAGACGAGGAATGCATAACACTTCGCAATGAATATTATATCTTATCATGAAACATAGATGTGAGATGCAATATCTCGTTTTAAGAAGCATTAGAACTCAATTGCTACGATACCTAGACATCTGCAGACGCTATTTCCTAGCAAGGAAGTGTCGCATTTACATTCATTTGAAGTGTAGACGAGGAATACATAACAGTTCGCAAATCATATTATATCTTACCATGAAACATAGAAATGAAATGCGATATCGCGTTTTAAGAAGCATTAGAACTCTATTGCTACGATACCTAGACATCTGCAGACGCTATTTCCTAGCAAGGAAGTGTCGCATTTACATTCATTTGAAGTGTATACGAGGAATACATGACACTCCGCAAATCATATTATATCTTACCATGAAACATAGAAATGAGATGCGATATCGCGTTTTTAGAAGCATTGGAAATCTATTGCTACGATACGTAGACATCTGCAAACGCTATTTCCTTGCAAGGAAGTGTCGCATTTACATTCATTTGAACTGTAGACGAGGAATACATAACAGTTCGCAAATCATATTATATCTTACCATGAAACATAGAAATGAGATGCGATATCGCGTTTTAAGAATCATTAGAACTCTGTTGCTACGATACCTAGACATCTGCAGACGCTATTTCCTAGCAAGGAAGTGTCGCATTTACATTCATTTGAAGTGTAGACGAGGAATACATGACACCCCGCAAATCATATTATATCTTACCATGAATCATAGAAATGAGATGCGATATCGCGTTTTAAGAAGCATTAGAACACTATTGCTACGATACCTAGACATCTGCAGACGCAACTTCCTAGCAAGGAAGTTTCGCATTTACATTCATTTGAAGTGTAGACGAGGAATACATGACATTTCGCAAATCATATTATATCTTACCATGAAACATAGAAATGAGATGCGACATCGCGTTTTAAGAAGCATTAGAAATCTATTGCTACGATACGTAGACATCTGCAGACGCTATTTCCTAGCAAGGAAGTGTCGCATTTACATTCATTTGAAGTGTAGACGGGGAATACATGACACTTCGCAAATCATATTATATCTTACCATGAAACATAGAAATGAGATGCGATAACGCGTTTTAAGAAGCATTAGAAATCTATTGCTACGATACTTGGACATCTGCAAACGCTATTTCCTTGCAAGGAAGTGTCGCATTTACATTCATTTGAAGTGTAGACGAGGAATACATGACACTTCGCAAATCATATTATATCATACCATGAAACATAGAAATGAGATGCGACATCGCGTTTTAAGAAGCATTAGAAATCTATTGCTACGATACGTAGACATCAGCAGACGCTATTTCCTTGCAAGGAAGTGTCGCATTTACATTCATTTGAAGTGTAGACGAGGAATAAATGACACTTCGCAAATCACGTTATATCTTACCATGAAACATAGAAATGAGATGCGATATCGCGTTTTAAGAAGCATTAGAAAGCTATTGCTACGATACGTAGATATCTGCAAACGCTATTTCCTAGCGAGGAAGTATCGCATTCACATTCATTTGAAGTGTAGACGAGGAATACATAACACTTCGCAAATCATGTTATATCTTACCATGAAACATAGAAATGAAATGCGATATCGCGTTTTAAGAAGCATTAGAAATCTATTGCTACGATACGTAGACATCTGCAAACGCTATTTTCTTGCAAGGAAGTGTCGCATTTACATTCATTTGAAGTTCAGAAGAGGAATACATAACACTTCGCAAATCATATTATATCTTACCATGAAACATAGAAATGAAATGCGATATCGCGTTTTAAGAAGCATTAGAACTCTATTGCTACGATACCTAGACATCTGCAGACGCTATTTCATAGCAAGGAAGTGTCGCATTTACCTTCATTTGAATCGTAGACGAGGAATGCATAACACTTCGCAATGAATATTATATCTTATCATGAAACATAGATATGAGATGCAATATCTCGTTTTAAGAAGCATTAGAACTCTATTGCTACGATACCTAGACATCTGCAGACGCTATTTCCTAGCAAGGAAGTCTCGCATTTACATTCATTTGAATTGTAGACGAGGAATACATGACACTTCGCAAATCATATTATATCTTACCATGAAACATAGAAATGAGATGCGATATCGCGATTTAAGAAGCATTAGAAATCTATTGCTGCGATACGTAGACATCTGCAAACGCTATTTCCTTGCAAGGAAGTGTCACATTTACATTCATTTGAAGTGTAGACGAGGAATACATGACACTTCGCAAATCATATTATACCTTACCATGAAACATAGAAATGTGATGCGATATCGCGTTTTAAGAAGCATTAGAACTCTATTGCTACGATACCTAGACATCTGCAAACGCTATTTCCTTGCAAGGAAGTGTCGCATTTACATTCATTTGAATCGTAGACGAGGAATGCATGAGACTTCGCAATGGATATTATATCTTATCATGAAACATAGATATGAGATGCAATAACTCGTTTTAAGATGCATTTGACTCTATTGCTTCGATACGTAGACGTCTGCAAACGCTATTTCCTTGCAAGGATGTGTGGCATTTACTTTCATTTGAATCGTAGACGAGGAATGCATAACACTTCGCAATGAATATTATATCTTATCATGAAACATAGATATGAGATGCAATATCTCGTTTTAAGAAGCATTTGAACTCCATTTCTTCGATACGTAGATATCTGCAAACGCTATTTCCTTGCAAGGAAGTGTCACATTTACATTCATTTGAAGTGTAGACGAGGAATACATGACACTTCGCAAATCATATTATACCTTACCATGAAACATAGAAATGTGATGCGATATCGCGTTTTAAGAAGCATTAGAACTCTATTGCTACGATACCTAGACATCTGCAAACGCTATTTCCTTGCAAGGAAGTGTCGCATTTACATTCATTTGAATCGTAGACGAGGAATGCATGAGACTTCGCAATGGATATTATATCTTATCATGAAACATAGATATGAGATGCAATAACTCGTTTTAAGATGCATTTGACTCTATTGCTTCGATACGTAGACGTCTGCAAACGCTATTTCCTTGCAAGGATGTGTGGCATTTACTTTCATTTGAATCGTAGACGAGGAATGCATAACACTTCGCAATGAATATTATATCTTATCATGAAACATAGATATGAGATGCAATATCTCGTTTTAAGAAGCATTTGAACTCCATTTCTTCGATACGTAGATATCTGCAAACGCTATTTCCTTGCTAGGAAGTGTCGCATTTACATTCATTTGAAGTGTAGTCGAGGAATACATAACACTTCGCAAATCATATTATATCTTACCATGAAACATAGAAATGAGATGCGATATCGCGTTTTAAGAAGAATTATAACTCTATTGCTACGATAGGTAGACATCTGCAAATGCTATTTCCTTGCAAGGAAGTGTCGTATTTACATTCATTTGAAGTGTAGACGAGGAATACATGACACTTCGCAAATCATATTATATCTTACCAAGAAACACAGAAATGAGATGCGTTATCGCATTTTAAGAAGCATTAGAAATCTATTGCTACGATACGTAGACATCTGCAGACGCTATTTCCTAGCAAGGAAGTGTCGCATTTACATTCATTTGAAGTGTAGACGAGGAATACATAACACTTCGCAAGTTATATAATATCTTACCATGAAACATAGAAATGAGATGCGATATCGCGTTTTAAGATTCATAAGAACTCTATTGCTACGATACGTACACATCTGCAAACGCTATTTCCTTGCAAGGAAGTGTCACCTTTACATTCATTTGAAGTGTAGACGAGGAATACATAACACTTCGCAAATCATATTATATCTTACCATGAAACATAGAAATGAGATGCGATATCGCGTTTTAAGAAGCATTAGAAATCTATTGCTACGTTACGTGGACATCTGCAAACGCTATTTCCTTGCAAGGAAGTGTCGCATTTACATTCATTTGAAGTGTAGACGAGGAATACATAACAGTTCGCAAATCATATTATATCTTACCATGAAACAAAGAAATGAGATGCGATATCGCGTTTTAAGAAGCATTAGAACTCTATTGCTACGATACCTAGACATCTGCAGACGCTATTTCCTAGCAAGTAAGTGTCGCATTTACATTCATTTGAAGTGTAGACGGGGAATACATGACACTTCGCAAATCATATTATATCTTACCATGAAACATAGAAATTAGATGCGATAACGCGTTTTAAGAAGCATTAGAAATCTATTGCTACGATACTTGGACATCTGCAAACGCTATTTCCTAGCAAGGAAGTGCCGCATTTACATTCAATTGAAGTGTAGACGAGGAATACATAACACTTCGCAAACCATATTATATCTTACCATGAAACGTAGAAATGAGATGCGATATCGCGTTTTAAGAAGCTTTAGAAATCTATTGCTACGATACGTAGACATCTGCAAACGCTATTTCCTTGCTAGGAAGTGTCGCATTTACATTCATTTGAAGTGTAGACGAGCAATACATAACACTTCGCAAATCATATTATATCTTACCATGAAACATTGAAATGAGATGCGATATCGCGTTTTAAGAATCATAAGAACTCTATTGCTACGAAACGTAGACATCTGCAAACGCTATTTCCTTGCAAGGAAGTGTCGCATTTACATTCATTTGAAGTGTAGACGAGGAATACAGGACACTTCGCAAATCATATTATATCTTACCATGAAACATAGAAATGAGATGCGATATCGCGTTTTAAGAATCATAAGAACTCTATTGCTACGATACGTACACATCTGCAAACGCTATTTCCTTGCAAGGAAGTGTCACCTTTACATTCATTTGAAGTGTAGACGAGGAATACATAACACTTCGCAAATTATATAATATCTTACCATGAAACATAGAAATGAGATGCGATGTCGCGTTTTAAGAAGCATTAGAACTCTGTAGCTACGATATCTAGACAACTGCAGACGCTATTTCCTAGCAAGGAAGTGTCGCATTTACATTCATTTGAATTGTAGACGAGGAATACATGACACTTCGCAAATCATATTATATCTTACCATGAAACATGGAAATGAGATGCGATATCGCGATTTAAGAGGCATTAGAAATCTATTGCTGCGATACGTAGACATCTGCAAACGCTATTTCCTTGCAAGGAAGTGTCACATTTACATTCATTTGAAGTGTAGACGAGGAATACATGACACTTCGCAAATCATATTATATCTTACCATGAAACGTAGAAATTTGAAGCGATATCGCGTTTTAAGAAGCATTAGAACACTATTGCTACGATACCTAGACATCTGCAGACGCTATTTCCAAGCAAGGAAGTGTCGCATTTACATTCATTTGAAGTGTAGATGAGGAATACATAACACTTCGCAAATCATATTATATCTTACCATGAAACATAGAAATGAGATGCGATATCGCGTTTTAAGAAGCATTAGAACTCTATTGCTACGATACCTAGACATCTGCAAACGCTATTTCCTTGCAAGGAAGTGTCGCATTTACATTCATTTGAATCGTAGACGAGGAATGCATGAGACTTCGCAATGAATATTATATCTTATCATGAAACATAGATATGAGATGCAATAACTCGTTTTAAGATGCATTTGAACTCTATTGCTTCGATACGTAGACATCTGCAAACGCTATTTCCTTGCAAGGATGTGTCGCATTTACTTTCATTTGAATCGTAGACGAGGAATGCATAACACTTCGCAATGAATATTATATCTTATCATGAAACATAGATATGAGATGCAATATCTCGTTTTAAGAAGCATTTGAACTCCATTTCTTCGATACGTAGACGTCTGCAAACGCTATTTCCTTGCTAGGAAGTGTCGCATTTACATTCATTTGAAGTGTAGACGAGGAATACATAACACTTCGCAAATCATATTATATCTTACCATGAAACATAGAAATGAGATGCGATATCGCGTTTTAAGAAGAATTATAACTTGTAACGTCCGGCGTATCGCCTTCCACCCCCCGGCGCCTCCCGCAGCACGCAACAACCAATTACCTGCGTCTACCTGCATCCTACCGCACGGGCGAACCGCCCTTTGGCCGAGCTAAGGCAGCCGATCCGCTACATCCGCCTAGAAGATGGACGAGCCGACCGCGCTATCGCGCGTATCCAGCACCATACGAGGCACCACCAGAGCAACGACCAGAATCTCCCGCCAGCTTTCGCCCTTACTCACTTTTCTCATGCGTATACCGATAAATACTCAAATCCTAGTTCTAAGTACACGACTCACTCATTGTAACACCAACAACACACACACACATAATTCTAAGACCGATGTACATATATTCTAATTCATAAGTAGCGACGCGCGCCCGCGCGCATTCGACGCTCGCGGCTCACGCGTAACGCGAGCGCTCCCACTCCGACCGGCCGCCCCACCGCGAGGCACGCCCCACTCGAACGTACGCCCCACCGCTAGGACTCAGCGACTCGCGCGCCACGGGAACCGAGGAGGTCCCGTGCACGCGACAGGATCGTCAGTTCATACTCCGACACTCGTTCCGACTCGATCTCTCCGGGACTCCTTTCGAGTACCCGCGATTCCAATCTCTTCTCCATGCCCTAGGGCTGTCTGTCACCTCTTCGAGGTGTTCTCTGTTTCTAGTTAAGTTCAAGTTCTAGTTTATTAAGTACTTATATCTAGCTTAGGGAAAGTATCAGTGTAAGTCAGGTTTTATACTTAGAATATATTTTCACTTTTACCTACAATCAACTTTATTTTATTCCATTTATCCTCGCGTTTACATACGGTTCTCGCGTATTCATACAATCACGTTCACTCTTTGAATTAGTACAGTCGCCTGGAAATTCTACTTGGTTAGAGAGGACCGCCGCTTAACCTTGTGGAACTACAGCTCCGTACTATTCGAAGTGACAATCGATCTTCGTTCTGCTGGACCGACACGGATAGAGAGGACCGCCGCTTACCAACTCGAATCCAGTCAGTCGAAGGTCGCTTTTGAATGTGCCGCGCCGTCTCGAAAAGAACGCGACGTGCGGGTCGAAAGAATCAGCTCCGACGATTAGTGCGTGAATTCACCGAATCCAGGGCGAGCCAGGACTCTCGCTTCCGCATCCAGTCTCTTCACTCTTCGGCCAGTTCTTCCAAGCGGGATCAGCATTCCTGCCAAGGCCAGTGAAGCCTCATTCCGCTGACGTTTCCGTTCCGCAGCTTCTACGCAGCTACCATTCCGGAAGGCGATCCCAGGAAACAGCGATACCTGGAACAGAAATATTAATTCAACCGAGGGCTCAAGACGACGAAAGGTAAGAGAATTTACATACTAAATCGCGTCCGCGTGTGCTTATAGTGTTCGCGTCCCATTAAAGGAACCACGGCACCCATCACAATCGAGTGATCGGTTCCGCGTTTCGGCTACGTGTCGTCCGTCTCCCACACGAGAAATTCTCTCGGGCCAGGACGTGACACGATATCGCGTTTTAAGAAGCATTAGAACACTATTGCTACGATAGGTAGACATCTGCAATCGCTATTTCCTTGCAAGGAAGTGTAGCATTTACATTCATTTGAAGTGTAGACGAGGAATACATAACACTTCGCAAATCATATTACATCTTACCATGAAACATAGAAATGAGATGCGATATCGCGTTTTAAGAAGCATTAGAACTCTATTGCTACGATACGTAGACATCTGCAAACGCTATTCCCTTGCAAGGAAGTGTCGCATTTACATTCATTTGAATCGTAGACGAGGAGTGCATAACACTTCGCAATGAATATTATATCTTATCATGAAACATAGATATGAGATGCAATATCTCGTTTTAAGAAGCATTTGAACTTTATTGCTTCGATACGTAGACATCTGCAAACGCTATTTCGTTCCAAGGAAGTGTCGCATCTACATTAATTTGAAGTGTAGACGAGGAATACATAACACTTCGCAAATCATATTATATCTTACCATGAAACATAGAAATGAGATGCGATATCGCGTTTTAAGAAGCATTAGCACTCTATTGCTACGATACGTAGACATCTGCAAACGCTATTTCCTAGCGAGGAAGTGTCGCATTTACATTCATTTGAAGTGTGGACGAGGAATACATGACACTTCGCAAATCATATTATGTCTTACCATGAAACATAGAAATGTGATGCGTTATCGCGTTTTAAGAAGCATTAGAACACTATTGCTTCGATACCTAGACATCTGCAGACGCTATTTCCTAGCAAGGAAGTGTCGCATTTACATTCGTTTGAAGTGTAGACGAGGAATACATGATACTTCGCAAATCATATTATATCTTACCATGAAACATAGAAATGAGATGGAATATCGCGTTTTAAGAATCATAAGAACTCTATTGCTACGATACGTAGACATCTGCAAACGCTATTTCCTAGCGAGGAATTGTCGCATTTACATTCATTTGAAGTGTAGACGAGGAATACATAACACTTCGCAAATCATATTACATCTTACCATGAAACATAGAAATGAGATGCGATATCGCGTTTTAAGAAGCATTAGAACTCTATTGCTACGATACCTAGACATATGCAGACGCTATTTCCTAGCAAGGAAGTGTCGCATTTACATTCATTTGAAGTGTAGACGAGGAATACATAACACTTCGCAAATCATATTATATCTTACCATGAAACATAGAAATGAGATGCGATATCGCGTTTTAAGAAGCATTAGCACTCTATTGCTACGATACGTAGACATCTGCAAACGCTATTTCCTAGCGAGGAAGTGTCGCATTTACATTCATTTGAAGTGTAGACGAGGAATACATGACACTTCGCAAATCATATTATATCTTACCATGAAACATAGAAATGTGATGCGTTATCGCGTTTTAAGAAGCATTAGAACACTATTGCTTCGATACCTAGACATCTGCAGACGCTATTTCCTAGCAAGGAAGTGTCGCATTTACATTCGTTTGAAGTGTAGACGAGGAATACATGATACTTCGCAAATCATATTATATCTTACCATGAAACATAGAAATGAGATGGAATATCGCGTTTTAAGAATCATAAGAACTCTATTGCTACGATACGTAGACATCTGCAAACGCTATTTCCTAGCGAGGAATTGTCGCATTTACATTCATTTGAAGTGTAGACGAGGAATACATAACACTTCGCAAATCATATTACATCTTACCATGAAACATAGAAATGAGATGCGATATCGCGTTTTAAGAAGCATTACAACTCTATTGCTACGATACCTAGACATCTGCAGACGCTATTTCCTAGCAAGGAAGTGTCGCATTTACATTCATTTGAAGTGTAGACGAGGAATACATGACACTTCGCATATCATATTATATCATACCATGAAACATAGAAATGAGATGTGATAACGCGTTTTATGGATCATAAGAACTCTATTGCTACGATACGTAGACATCTGCAAACGCTATTTCCTTGCAAGGAAGTGTCGCATTTACATTCATTTGAATCGTAGACGAGGAGTGCATAACACTTCGCAATGAATATTATATCTTATCATGAAACATAGATATGAGATGCAATATCTCGTTTTAAGAAGCATTTGAACTTTATTGCTTCGATACGTAGACATCTGCAAACGCTATTTCGTTGCAAGGAAGTGTCGCATCTACATTCATTTGAAGTGTAGACGAGGAATACATAACACTTCGCAAATCATATTACATCTTACCATGAAACATAGAAATGAGATGCGATATCGCGTTTTAAGAAGCATTAGAACTCTATTGCTACGATACCTAGACATCTGCAGACGCTATTTCCTAGCAAGGAAGTGTCGCATCTACATTCATTTGAAGTGTAGACGAGGAATACATAACACTTCGCAAATCATATTATATCTTACCATGAAACATAGATATCAGATGCAATATCTCGTTTTAAGAAGCATTTGAACTTTATTGCTTCGATACGTAGACATCTGCAAACGCTATTTCGTTGCAAGGAAGTGTCGCATCTACATTAATTTAAAGTGTAGACGAGGAATACATAACACTTCGCAAATCATATTATATCTTACCATGAAACATTGAAATGAGATGCGATATCGCGTTTTAAGAATCATAAGAACTCTATTGCTACGAAACGTAGACATCTGCAAACGCTATTTCCTTGCAAGGAAGTGTCGCATTTACATTCATTTGAAGTGTAGACGAGGAATACAGGACACTTCGCAAATCATATTATATCTTACCATGAAACATAGAAATGAGATGCGATATCGCGTTTTAAGAATCATAAGAACTCTATTGCTACGATACGTACACATCTGCAAACGCTATTTCCTTGCAAGGAAGTGTCACCTTTACATTCATTTGAAGTGTAGACGAGGAATACATAACACTTCGCAAATTATATAATATCTTACCATGAAACATAGAAATGAGATGCGATGTCGCGTTTTAAGAAGCATTAGAACTCTGTAGCTACGATATCTAGACAACTGCAGACGCTATTTCCTAGCAAGGAAGTGTCGCATTTACATTCATTTGAATTGTAGACGAGGAATACATGACACTTCGCAAATCATATTATATCTTACCATGAAACATAGAAATGAGATGCGATATCGCGATTTAAGAAGCATTAGAAATCTATTGCTGCGATACGTAGACATCTGCAAACGCTATTTCCTTGCAAGGAAGTGTCACATTTACATTCATTTGAAGTGTAGACGAGGAATACATGACACTTCGCAAATCATATTATATCTTACCATGAAACATAGAAATTTGATGCGATATCGCGTTTTAAGAAGCATTAGAACTCTATTGCTACGATACCTAGACATCTGCAAACGCTATTTCCTAGCGAGGAAGTGTCGCATTCACATTCATTTGAAGTGTAGACGAGGAATACATAACACTTCGCAAATCATATTATATCATACCATGAAACATAGAAATGAGATGTGATAACGCGTTTTATGGATCATAAGAACTCTATTGCTACGATACGTAGACATCTGCAAACGCTATTTCCTTGCAAGGAAGTGTCGCATTTACATTCATTTGAATCGTAGACGAGGAATGCATAACACTTCGCAATGAATATTATATCTTATCATGAAACATAGATATGAGATGCAATATCTCGTTTTAAGAAGCATTTGAACTTTATTGCTTCGATACGTAGACATCTGCAAACGCTATTTCGTTGCAAGGAAGTGTCGCATCTACATTCATTTGAAGTGTAGACGAGGAATACATAACACTTCGCAAATCATATTACATCTTACCATGAAACATAGAAATGAGATGCGATATCGCGTTTTAAGAAGCATTAGAACTCTATTGCTACGATACCTAGACATCTGCAGACGCTATTTCCTAGCAAGGAAGTGTCGCATCTACATTCATTTGAAGTGTAGACGAGGAATACATAACACTTCGCAAATCATATTATATCTTACCATGAAACATAGATATCAGATGCAATATCTCGTTTTAAGAAGCATTTGAACTTTATTGCTTCGATACGTAGACATCTGCAAACGCTATTTCGTTGCAAGGAAGTGTCGCATCTACATTAATTTAAAGTGTAGACGAGGAATACATAACACTTCGCAAATCATATTATATCTTACCATGAAACATAGAAATGAGTTGCGATATCGCGTTTTTAGAAGCATTGGAAATCTATTGCTACGATACCTAGACATCTGCGGACGCTATTTCCTAGCAAGGAAGTGTCGCATTCACATTCATTTGAAGTGTAGACGAGGAATACATAACACTTCGCAAATCATATTATATCTTACCGTGAAACATAGAAATGAGATGCGATAACGCGTTTTATGGATCATAAGAACTCTATTGCTACGATACGTAGACATCTGCAAACGCTATTCCCTTGCAAGGAAGTGTCGCATTTACATTCATTTGAATCGTAGACGAGGAATGCATAACACTTCGCAATGAATATTATATCTTATCATGAAACATAGATATGAGATGCAATATCTCGTTTTAAGAAGCATTTGAACTTTATTGCTTCGATACGTAGACATCTGCAAACGCTATTTCGTTGCAAGGAAGTGTCGCATCTACATTAATTTGAAGTGTAGACGAGGAATACATAACACTTCGCAAATCATATTATATCTTACCATGAAACATAGAAATGAGGTGCGATATCGCGTTTTAAGAAGCATTAGCACTCTATTGCTACGATACGTAGACATCTGCAAACGCTATTTCCTAGCGAGGAAGTGTCGCATTTACATTCATTTGAAGTGTAGACGAGGAATACATGACACTTCGCAAATCATATTATATCTTACCATGAAACCTAGAAATGTGATGCGTTATCGCGTTTTAAGAAGCATTAGAACACTATTGCTTCGATACCTAGACATCTGCAGACGCTATTTCCTAGCAAGGAAGTGTCGCATTTACATTCGCTTGAAGTGTAGACGAGGAATACATAACAGTTCGCAAATCATATTATATCTTACCATGAAACATAGAAATGAGATGCGATATCGCGTTTTAAGAAGCATTAGAACTCTATTGCTACGTTACCTAGACATCTGCAGACGCAATTTCCTAGCAAGGAAGTGTCGCATTTACATTCATTTGAAGTGTAGACGAGGAATACATGACACTTCGCAAATCATATTATATCTTACCATGAAACATAGAAATGAGATGCGACATCGCGTTTTAAGAAGCATTAGAAATCTATTGCCACGATACGTAGACATCTGCAGACACTATTTCCTAGCAAGGAAGTGTCGCATTTACATTCATTTGAAGTGTAGACGAGGAATACATGTCACTTCGCAAATCATATTATATCTTACCATGAAACATAGAAATGAGATGCGATATCGCGTTTTAAGAAGCATTAGAAATCTATTGCTGCGATACGTGGACATCTGCAAACGCTATTTCCTTGCAAGGAAGTGTCGCATTTACATTCATTTGAAGTGTAGACGAGGAATACATAATAGTTCGCAAATCATATTATACCTTACCATGAAACAAAGAAATGAGATGCGACGTCGCGTTATAAGAATCATTAGAACTCTATTGCTACGATACCTAGACATCTGCAGACGCTATTTCCTAGCAAGGAAGTGCCGCATTTACATTCATTTGAAGTGTAGGCGAGGAATACATGACACTTCGCAAATCATATTATATCTTACCATGAAACGTAGAAATGAGATGCGATATCGCGTTTTAAGAAGCATTAGAAATCTATTGCTACGATACGTAGACATCTGCAAACGCTATTTCCTTGCTAGGAAGTGTCGCATTTACATTCATTTGAAGTGTAGACGAGCAATACATAACACTTCGCAAATCATATTATATCTTACCATGAAACATTGAAATGAGATGCGATATCGCGTTTTAAGAATCATAAGAACTCTATTGCTACGAAACGTAGACATCTGCAAACGCTATTTCCTTGCAAGGAAGTGTCGCATTTACATTCATTTGAAGTGTAGACGAGGAATAAATGCCACTTCGCAAATCATGTTATATCTTACCATGAAACATAGAAATGAGATGCGATATCGCGTTTTAAGATGCATTAGAAAGCTATTGCTACGATACGTAGATATCTGCAAACGCTATTTCCTAGCGAGGAAGTATCGCATTCACATTCATTTGAAGTGTAGACGAGGAATACATAACACTTCGCAAATCATATTATATCTTACCATGAAACATAGAAATGAAATGCGATATCGCGTTTTAAGAAGCATTAGAACACTATTGCTACGATACCTGGACATCTGCAGACGCTATTTCCTAGCAAGGAAGTGTCGCATTTACATTCATTTGAAGTGTAGACTAGGAATAAATGACACTTCGCAAATCATGTTATATCCTACCATGAAACATAGAAATGAGATGCGATATCGCTTTTTAAGAAGCATTAGAAAGCTATTGCTACGATACGTAGATATCTGCAAACGCTATTTCCTAGCGTGGAAGTATCGCATTCACATTCATTTGAAGTGTAGACGAGGAATACATAACACTTCGCAAATCATGTTATATCTTACAATGAAACATAGAAATGAGATGCGATATCGCGTTTTAAGAATCATATGAACTCTATTGCTACGATACGTAGACATCTGCAAACGCTATTTCCTTGCAAGGAAGTGTCGCATTTACTTTCATTTGAATCGTAGACGAGGAATGCATAACACTTCGCAATGAATATTATATCTTATCATGAAGCATAGGTATGAGATGCAATATCTCATTTTAAGAAGCATTTCAACTCTATTTCTTCGATACGTAGATATCTGCAAACGCTATTTCCTTGCAAGGAAGTGTCACATTTACATTCATTTGAAGTGTAGACGAGGAATACATAACACTTCGCAAATTATATAATATCTTACCATGAAACATAGAAATGAGATGCGATATCGCGTTTTAAGAAGCATTAGAACTCTGTAGCTACGATACCTAGACATCTGCAGACGCTATTTCCTAGCATGGAAGTGTCGCATTTACATTCATTTGAAGTGTAGACGAGGAATACATGGCACTTCGCAAATCATATTATATCTTACCATGAAACATAGAAATGAGATGCGATATAGCGTTTTAAGAAGAATTATAACTCTATTGCTTCGATACGCAGACATCTGCAAACGCTATTTCCTTGCAAGGAAGTGTCGCATATACATTCATTTGAAGTGTTGATGAGGAATACATAACACTTCGCAAATCATATTATATCTTACCATGAAACATAGAAATGAGATGCGATATCGCGTTTGGAGAAGCATTAGAACTCTATTGCTACGATACCTAGACATCTGCAGACGCTATTTCCTAGCAAGGATGTGTCGCATTTACATTCATTTGAAGTGTAGACGAGGAATACATGACACTTGGCAAAACATATTATAGCTTACCATGAAACATAGAAATGAGATGCTATAACGCGTTTTAAGAAACATTAGAAAGCTATTGCTACGATACGTAGACATCTGCATTCGCTATTTCCTAGCGAGGAAGTGTCGCATTTACATTCATTTGAATCGTAGACGAGGAATGCATAACACTTCGCAATGAATATTATATCTTATCATGAAACATAGATATGAGATGCGATATCGCGTTTTAAGAAGCATAAGAACTCTATTGCTACGATACGTAGATATCTGCAAACGCTATTTCCTTGCAAGGAAGTGTCGCATTTACATTCTTCTGAAGAGAATTCGAGGTATACATAAAACTTTACAATGAATATTATATCCTACCATGCAACATGGAAATGAGATGCGCTATCGCGTTTTAAGAAGAATTAGAACTCTACCCCTACGATACGTAAACATCTGCAAAAGCCATTTCCTAGCAAGGAAGTGTCGCATTTACATTCATTTGAAGTGAAGACGGGGAATACATGACACTTCGCAAATCATATTATATCTTACCATGAAACATAGAAATGTGATGCGATATCGCGTTTTAAGAAGCATTAGAAATCTATTGCTACGATACGTAGACATCTGCAAACGCTATTTCCTTGCAAGGAAGTGTCGCATCTACATTCCTTTGAACTGCAGACGAGGAATACATAACACTTCGCAAATCATATTATATCTTACCATGAAACATAGAAATGAGATGCGATATCGCGTTCTAAGAATCATAAGAACTCTATTGCTACGATACGTAGACATCTGCAAACGCTATTTCCTTGCAAGGAAGTGTCGCATTTACATTCATTTGATGTGTAGACGAGGAATACATAACACTTCGCAAATCATATTATATCTTACCATGAAACATAGAAATGAGATGCGATATCGCGTTTTAAGTATCATAAGAACTCTATTGCTACGATACGTAGACATCTGCAAACGCTATTTCCTTGCAAGGAAGTGTCGCATTTACATTCATTTGAAGTGTAGACGGGGAATACATAACACTTCGCAAATCATATTATATCTTACCATGAAACATAGAAATGAGATGCGGTATCGCGTTTTAAGAATCATAAGAACTCTATTGCTACGATACGTAGACATCTGCGAACGCTATTTCCTAGCAGGGATGTGTCGCATTTACATTCATTTGAAGTGTAGACGAGGAATACATAACACTTCGCAAATCATATTATATCTTACCACGAAACATAGATATGAGGTGCTATATCTCGTTTTAAGAAGCATTTGAACTCTATTGCTATGATACCTAGACATCTGCAGTCGCTATTTCCTAGCAAGGAAGAGCCGCATTTACATTCATTTGAAGTGTAGACGAGGAATACATGACACTTCGCAAATCATATTATGTCTTACCATGAAACATAGAAATAAGATGCGATATTGTGTTTTGAGGAGCATTAGAACTCTATCGCTACGATACATAGACATCTGCAGACGCTATTTCCTAGCAAGGAAGTGTCGCATTTACATTCAATTGAATCGTAGACAAGGAATGCATAACACTTTACAATGAATATTATATCTTATCATGCAACATAGTAATGAGATGCGATATCGCGTTTTAAGAAGCATTAGAACTCTATTGCTACGACAGGTAGACATCTGCAAACGCTATTTCCTTGCAAGGAAGTGTCGCATTCACATTCATTCGAAGTGTAGACGAGGAATACATGACACTTCGCAAATCATATTATATCTTACCATGAAACATGGAAATGAGGTGCGATATCGCGTTTTAAGAAGCATTAGAACACTATTGCCACGATACCTAGACATCTGCAGACGCTATTTCCTAGCAAGGAAGTGTCGCATTTACATTAATTTGAAGTGTAGACGAGGAATACATGACACTTCGCAATTCTTATTATATCTTACCATGAAACATAGAAATGAGATGCGATATCGCGATTTAAGGAGCATTAGAAATCTATTGCTACGATACGTAGATGTCTGCAAACGCTATTTCCTTGCAAGGAAGTGTCGCATTTACATTCATTTGAAGTGTAGACGAGGAATACATAACACTTCGCAAATCATATTATATCTTACCATGAAACATAGAAATGAGATGCGATATCGCGTTTTCAGAAGCATTAGAACACTATTGCTACGATACCTAGACATCTACAAACGCTATTTCCTAGCAAGGAACTGTCGCATTTACATTCATTTGAACCGTAGACAAGGAATGCATAACACTTCGCAATGAATATTATATCTTACCATGAAACATAGAAATGAGATGCGATATCGCGTTTTAAGAAGCAATAGAACTCTATTGCTACGATACCTAGGCAACTGCAGACGCTATTTCCTAGCAAGGAAGCGTCGCATTTACATTCATTTGTAGTGTAGACGAAGAATACATGACACTTCGCAAATCATATTATATCTTACCAGGAAACATAGAAATGAGATGCGATATCGCGTTTTAAGGATCATAAGAACTCTATTGCTATGATACGTAGAAATCTGCAAACGCTATTTCCTTGCAAGGAAGTGTCGCATTTACATTCATTTGAAGTGTAGACGAGGAATGCATAACACTTCGCAAATCATATTATATCTTACCGTGAAACATAGAAGTGAGATGCGATATCGCGTTCTAAGAAGCATTAGAAATCTATTGCTACGATGCGTAGACATCTGCAAACGCTATTTCCTAGCGAGGAAGTGTCGCATTCACATTCCTTTGAAGTGTAGACGAGGAATACATAACACTTCGCAAATCATATTATATCTTACCATGAAACATAGAAATGAGATGCGATATAGCGTTTTAAGAAGCATTAGAACTCTATTGTTACGATAGGTAGACATCTGCAAAAGCTATTTCCTTGCAAGGAAGTGTCACATTTACATTCATTTGAAGTGTAGACGAGGAATACATAACACATTGCAAATCATATTATATCTTACCATGAAACATAGAAATGAGATGCGATATCGCGTTTTAAGAAGCATTAGAACTCTTTTGTTACGATAGGTAGACATCTGCAAACGCTATTTCCTTGCAAGGAAGTGTCGCATTTACATTCGTTTGAAGTGTAGACGAGGAATACATAACACTTCGCAAATCATATTATATCTTACCGTGAAACATAGAAATGAGATGCGATATCGCGTTTTAAGAAGCATTAGAAATCTATTGCTACGATACGTAGACATCTGCAAACGCTATTTCCTAGCGAGGAAGTGTCGCATTCACATTCCTTTGAAGTGTAGACGAGGAATACATAACACTTCGCAAATCATATTATATCTTACCATGAAACATAGAAATGAGATGCGATATCGCGTTTTAAGAATCATAAGAAATCTATTGCTACGATACGTAGACATCTGCAAACGCTATTTCCTTGCAAGGAAGTGTCGCATTTACATTCATTTGAATGGTTGACGAGGAATGCATAACACTTCGCAATGAATATTATATCTTATCATGAACCATAGATATGAGATGCAATATCTCGTTTTAAGAAGCATTTGATCTCTATTGCTACGATACCTAGACATCTGCAGACGCTATTTCCTAGCAAGGAAGTGTCGCATTTACATTCATTTGAAGTGTAGACGAGGAATACATGACACTTCGCAAATCATATTATATCTTACCATGAAACATAGAAATGAGATGCGATATCGCGTTTTAAGAAGCATTAGACCTCTATTGTTACGATAGGTAGACATCTGCAAACGCTACTTCCTTGCAAGGAAGTGTCGCATTTACATTCATTTGAAGTGTAGACGAGGAATACATAACACTTCGCAAATCATATTATATCCTACCATGAAACATAGGAATGACATGCGATATCGCGTTTTAAGAAGCATTAGAACTCTATCGCTACGATACCTAGACATCTGCAGACGCTATTTTCTAGCAAGGAAGTTTCGCATTTACATTCATTTGTAGTGTAGACGAGGAATACATAACACTTCGCAAATCATATTATGTCTTACCATGAAACATAGAAATGAGATGCGATATCGCGTTTTAAGAAGGATTAGAACTCTATTGTTACGATAGGTAGACATCTGCAAACGCTATTTCCTTGCAAGTAAGTGTCACATTTACATTCATTTGAAGTGTAGACGAGGAATACATAACAATTTGCAAATCATATTATATCTTACCATGAAACATAGAAATGAGATGCGATATCGCGTTTTAAGAAGCATTAGAACTCTTTTGTTACGATAGGTAGACATCTGCAAACGCTATTTCCTTGCAAGGAAGTGTCGCATTTACATTCATTTGAAGTGTAGACGAGGAATACATAACACTTCGCAAATCATATTATATCTTACCGTGAAACATAGAAATGAGATGCGATATCGCGTTTTAAGAAGCATTAGAAATCTAATTCTACGATACGTAGACATCTGCAAACGCTATTTCCTAGCGAGGAAGTGTCGCATTCACATTCCTTTGAAGTGTAGACGAGGAATACATAACACTTCGCAAATCATATTATATCTTACCATGAAACATAGAAATGAGATGCGATATCGCGTTTTAAGAATCATAAGAAATCTATTGCTACGATACGTAGACATCTGCAAACGCTATTTCCTTGCAAGGAAGTGTCGCATTTACATTCATTTGAATCGTTGACGAGGAATGCATAACACTTCGCAATGAATATTATATCTTATCATGAACCATAGATATGAGATGCAATATCTCGTTTTAAGAAGCATTAGAAAGCTACTGCTACGATACGTAGACATCTGCAAACGCAATTTCCTAGCGAGGAAGTATCGCATTCACATTCATTTGAAGTGTAGACGAGGAATACATAACACTTCGCAAATCATGTTATATCTTACCATGAAACATAGAAATGAGATGTGATATCTCGTTTTAAGAAGCTTTTGAACTCTATGGCTTCGATACGTAGACACCTGCAAACGCTATTTCCTTGCAAGGAAGTGTCGCATTTACATTCATATGAAGTGTAGACGAGGAATACATAACACTTCGCAAATCATATTATATCTTACCATGAAACATAGAAATGAGATGCGATATTGTGTTTTGCGAAGCATTAGAACTCTATCGCTACGATACCTAGACATCTGCAGACGCTATTTCCTTTCAAGGAAGTGTCGCATTTACATTCATTTGAAGTGTAGACGAGGAGTAGATAACACTTCGCAAATCATATTATATCTTACCATGAAACATAGAAATGAGATGCGATATCGCGTTTTAAGAATCATAAGAACCCTATTGCTATGATACGTAGAAATCTGCAAACGCTATTTCCTTGCAAGGAAGTGTCGCATTTACATTCATTTGAAGTGTAGACGAGGAATGCATAACACTTCGCAAATCATATTATATCTTACCGTGAAACATAGAAGTGAGATGCGATATCGCGTTCTAAGAAGCATTAGAAATCTATTGCTACGATGCGTAGACATCTGCAAACGCTATTTCCTAGCGAGGAAGTGTCGCATTCACATTCCTTTGAAGTGTAGACGAGGAATACATAACACTTCGCAAATCATATTATGTCTTACCATGAAACATAGAAATGAGATGCGATATCGCGTTTTAAGAAGCATTAGAACTCTTTTGTTACGATAGGTAGACATCTGCAAACGCTATTTCCTTGCAAGGAAGTGTCGCATTTACATTCGTTTGAAGTGTAGACGAGGAATACATAACACTTCGCAAATCATATTATATCTTACCATGAAACATAGAAATGAGATGCGATATCGCGTTTTAAGAATCATAAGAAATCTATTGCTACGATACGTAGGCATCTGCAAACGCTATTTCCTTGCAAGGAAGTGTCGCATTTACATTCATTTGAAGTATAGACGAGGAATACATAACACTTCGCAAATCATATTATATCTTACCATGAAACATAGAAATGAGATGCGATATCGCGTTTTAAGAAGCATTAGAACTCTATTGTTACGATAGGTAGACATCTGCAAAAGCTATTTCCTTGCAAGGAAGTGTCGCATTTACATTCATTTGAAGTGTAGACGAGGAATACATAACACTTCGCAAATCATATTATATCTTACCGTGAAACATAGAAATGAGATGCGATATCGCGTTTTAAGAAGCATTAGAACTCTTTTGTTACGATAGGTAGACATCTGCAAACGCTATTTCCTTGCAAGGAAGTGTCGCATTTACATTCATTTGAAGTGTAGACGACGAATACATAACACTTCGCAAATCATATTATATCTTACCGTGAAACATAGAAATGAGATGCGATATCGCGTTTTAAGAAGCATTAGAAATCTATTGCTACGATACGTAGACATCTGCAAACGCTATTTCCTAGCGAGGAAGTGTCGCATTCACATTCATTTGAAGTGTAGACGAGGAATACATGACACTTCGCAAATCATATTATATCTTACCATGAAACATAGAAATGAGATGCGATATCGCGTTTTAAGAATCATAAGAAATCTATTGCTACGATACGTAGGCATCTGCAAACGCTATTTCCTTGCAAGGAAGTGTCGCATTTACATTCATTTGAATGGTTGACGAGGAATGCATAACACTTCGCAATGAATATTATATCTTATCATGAACCATAGATATGAGATGCGATATCGCGTTTTAAGAAGCATTAGAACTCTTTTGTTACGATAGGTAGACATCTGCAAACGCTATTTCCTTGCAAGGAAGTGTCGCATTTACATTCATTGGAAGTGTAGACGAGGAATACATAACACTTCGCAAATCATATTATATCTTACCGTGAAACATAGAAATGAGATGCGATATCGCGTTTTAAGAAGCATTAGGAATCTATTGCTACGATACGTAGACATCTGCAAACGCCATTTCTTTGCAAGGAAGTGTCGCATTTACATTCATTTGAAGTATAGACGAGGAATACATAACACTTCGCAAATCATATTATATCTTACCATGAAACATAGAAATGAGATGCGATATCGCGTTTTAAGAAGCATTAGAACTCTATTGTTACGATAGGTAGACATCTGCAAAAGCTATTTCCTTGCAAGGAAGTGTCACATTTACATTCATTTGAAGTGTAGACGAGGAATACATAACACTTTGCAAATCATATTATATCTTACCATGAAACATAGAAATGAGATGCGATATCGCGTTTTAAGAAGCATTAGAACTCTTTTGTTACGATAGGTAGACATCTGCAAACGCTATTTCCTTGCAAGGAAGTGTCGCATTTACATTCATTTGAAGTGTAGACGAGGAATACATAACACTTCGCAAATCATATTATATCTTACCGTGAAACATAGAAATGAGATGCGATATCGCGTTTTAAGAAGCATTAGAAATCTATTGCTACGATACGTAGACATCTGCAAACGCTATTTCCTAGCGAGGAAGTGTCGCATTCACATTCATTTGAAGTGTAGACGAGGAATACATGACACTTCGCAAGTCATATTATATCTTACCGTGAAAAATAGAAATGAGATGCGATATCGCGTTTTAAGAAGCATTAGAAATCTATTGCTACGATACGTAGACATCTGCAAACGCTATTTCCTAGCGAGGAAGTGTCGCATTCACATTCATTTGAAGTGTAGACGAGGAATACATAACACTTCGCAAATCATATTATATCTTACCATGAAACATAGAAATGAGATGCGATATCGCGTTTTAAGAATCATAAGAACTCTATTGCTACGATACGTAGAAATCTGCAAACGCTATTTCCTAGCAGGGATGTGTCGCATTTACATTCATTTGAAGTGTAGACGAGGAATACATAACACTTCGCAAATCATATTATATCTTACCACGAAACATAGATATGAGGTGCTATATCTCGTTTTAAGAAGCATTTGAACTCTATTGCTATGATACCTAGACATCTGCAGTCGCTATTTCCTAGCAAGGAAGAGCCGCATTTACATTCATTTGAAGTGTAGACGAGGAATACATGACACTTCGCAAATCATATTATGTCTTACCATGAAACATAGAAATAAGATGCGATATTGTGTTTTGAGGAGCATTAGAACTCTATCGCTACGATACATAGACATCTGCAGACGCTATTTCCTAGCAAGGAAGTGTCGCATTTACATTCAATTGAATCGTAGACAAGGAATGCATAACACTTTACAATGAATATTATATCTTATCATGCAACATAGTAATGAGATGCGATATCGCGTTTTAAGAAGCATTAGAACTCTATTGCTACGACAGGTAGACATCTGCAAACGCTATTTCCTTGCAAGGAAGTGTCGCATTCACATTCATTCGAAGTGTAGACGAGGAATACATGACACTTCGCAAATCATATTATATCTTACCATGAAACATGGAAATGAGGTGCGATATCGCGTTTTAAGAAGCATTAGAACACTATTGCCACGATACCTAGACATCTGCAGACGCTATTTCCTAGCAAGGAAGTGTCGCATTTACATTAATTTGAAGTGTAGACGAGGAATACATGACACTTCGCAATTCTTATTATATCTTACCATGAAACATAGAAATGAGATGCGATATCGCGATTTAAGGAGCATTAGAAATCTATTGCTACGATACGTAGATGTCTGCAAACGCTATTTCCTTGCAAGGAAGTGTCGCATTTACATTCATTTGAAGTGTAGACGAGGAATACATAACACTTCGCAAATCATATTATATCTTACCATGAAACATAGAAATGAGATGCGATATCGCGTTTTCAGAAGCATTAGAACACTATTGCTACGATACCTAGACATCTACAAACGCTATTTCCTAGCAAGGAACTGTCGCATTTACATTCATTTGAACCGTAGACAAGGAATGCATAACACTTCGCAATGAATATTATATCTTACCATGAAACATAGAAATGAGATGCGATATCGCGTTTTAAGAAGCAATAGAACTCTATTGCTACGATACCTAGGCAACTGCAGACGCTATTTCCTAGCAAGGAAGCGTCGCATTTACATTCATTTGTAGTGTAGACGAAGAATACATGACACTTCGCAAATCATATTATATCTTACCAGGAAACATAGAAATGAGATGCGATATCGCGTTTTAAGGATCATAAGAACTCTATTGCTATGATACGTAGAAATCTGCAAACGCTATTTCCTTGCAAGGAAGTGTCGCATTTACATTCATTTGAAGTGTAGACGAGGAATGCATAACACTTCGCAAATCATATTATATCTTACCGTGAAACATAGAAGTGAGATGCGATATCGCGTTCTAAGAAGCATTAGAAATCTATTGCTACGATGCGTAGACATCTGCAAACGCTATTTCCTAGCGAGGAAGTGTCGCATTCACATTCCTTTGAAGTGTAGACGAGGAATACATAACACTTCGCAAATCATATTATATCTTACCATGAAACATAGAAATGAGATGCGATATAGCGTTTTAAGAAGCATTAGAACTCTATTGTTACGATAGGTAGACATCTGCAAAAGCTATTTCCTTGCAAGGAAGTGTCACATTTACATTCATTTGAAGTGTAGACGAGGAATACATAACACATTGCAAATCATATTATATCTTACCATGAAACATAGAAATGAGATGCGATATCGCGTTTTAAGAAGCATTAGAACTCTTTTGTTACGATAGGTAGACATCTGCAAACGCTATTTCCTTGCAAGGAAGTGTCGCATTTACATTCGTTTGAAGTGTAGACGAGGAATACATAACACTTCGCAAATCATATTATATCTTACCGTGAAACATAGAAATGAGATGCGATATCGCGTTTTAAGAAGCATTAGAAATCTATTGCTACGATACGTAGACATCTGCAAACGCTATTTCCTAGCGAGGAAGTGTCGCATTCACATTCCTTTGAAGTGTAGACGAGGAATACATAACACTTCGCAAATCATATTATATCTTACCATGAAACATAGAAATGAGATGCGATATCGCGTTTTAAGAATCATAAGAAATCTATTGCTACGATACGTAGACATCTGCAAACGCTATTTCCTTGCAAGGAAGTGTCGCATTTACATTCATTTGAATGGTTGACGAGGAATGCATAACACTTCGCAATGAATATTATATCTTATCATGAACCATAGATATGAGATGCAATATCTCGTTTTAAGAAGCATTTGATCTCTATTGCTACGATACCTAGACATCTGCAGACGCTATTTCCTAGCAAGGAAGTGTCGCATTTACATTCATTTGAAGTGTAGACGAGGAATACATGACACTTCGCAAATCATATTATATCTTACCATGAAACATAGAAATGAGATGCGATATCGCGTTTTAAGAAGCATTAGACCTCTATTGTTACGATAGGTAGACATCTGCAAACGCTACTTCCTTGCAAGGAAGTGTCGCATTTACATTCATTTGAAGTGTAGACGAGGAATACATAACACTTCGCAAATCATATTATATCCTACCATGAAACATAGGAATGAGATGCGATATCGCGTTTTAAGAAGCATTAGAACTCTATCGCTACGATACCTAGACATCTGCATACGCTATTTTCTAGCAAGGAAGTTTCGCATTTACATTCATTTGTAGTGTAGACGAGGAATACATAACACTTCGCAAATCATATTATGTCTTACCATGAAACATAGAAATGAGATGCGATATCGCGTTTTAAGAAGGATTAGAACTCTATTGTTACGATAGGTAGACATCTGCAAACGCTATTTCCTTGCAAGTAAGTGTCACATTTACATTCATTTGAAGTGTAGACGAGGAATACATAACAATTTGCAAATCATATTATATCTTACCATGAAACATAGAAATGAGATGCGATATCGCGTTTTAAGAAGCATTAGAACTCTTTTGTTACGATAGGTAGACATCTGCAAACGCTATTTCCTTGCAAGGAAGTGTCGCATTTACATTCATTTGAAGTGTAGACGAGGAATACATAACACTTCGCAAATCATATTATATCTTACCGTGAAACATAGAAATGAGATGCGATATCGCGTTTTAAGAAGCATTAGAAATCTATTGCTACGATACGTAGACATCTGCAAACGCTATTTCCTAGCGAGGAAGTGTCGCATTCACATTCCTTTGAAGTGTAGACGAGGAATACATAACACTTCGCAAATCATATTATATCTTACCATGAAACATAGAAATGAGATGCGATATCGCGTTTTAAGAATCATAAGAAATCTATTGCTACGATACGTAGACATCTGCAAACGCTATTTCCTTGCAAGGAAGTGTCGCATTTACATTCATTTGAATCGTTGACGAGGAATGCATAACACTTCGCAATGAATATTATATCTTATCATGAACCATAGATATGAGATGCAATATCTCGTTTTAAGAAGCATTAGAAAGCTACTGCTACGATACGTAGACATCTGCAAACGCAATTACCTAGCGAGGAAGTATCGCATTCACATTCATTTGAAGTGTAGACGAGGAATACATAACACTTCGCAAATCATGTTATATCTTACCATGAAACATAGAAATGAGATGTGATATCTCGTTTTAAGAAGCTTTTGAACTCTATGGCTTCGATACGTAGACACCTGCAAACGCTATTTCCTTGCAAGGAAGTGTCGCATTTACATTCATATGAAGTGTAGACGAGGAATACATAACACTTCGCAAATCATATTATATCTTACCATGAAACATAGAAATGAGATGCGATATTGTGTTTTGCGAAGCATTAGAACTCTATCGCTACGATACCTAGACATCTGCAAACGCTATTTCCTTTCAAGGAAGTGTCGCATTTACATTCATTTGAAGTGTAGACGAGGAGTAGATAACACTTCGCAAATCATATTATATCTTACCATGAAACATAGAAATGAGATGCGATATCGCGTTTTAAGAATCATAAGAACTCTATTGCTATGATACGTAGAAATCTGCAAACGCTATTTCCTTGCAAGGAAGTGTCGCATTTACATTCATTTGAAGTGTAGACGAGGAATGCATAACACTTCGCAAATCATATTATATCTTACCGTGAAACATAGAAGTGAGATGCGATATCGCGTTCTAAGAAGCATTAGAAATCTATTGCTACGATGCGTAGACATCTGCAAACGCTATTTCCTAGCGAGGAAGTGTCGCATTCACATTCCTTTGAAGTGTAGACGAGGAATACATAACACTTCGCAAATCATATTATGTCTTACCATGAAACATAGAAATGAGATGCGATATAGCGTTTTAAGAAGCATTAGAACTCTATTGTTACGATAGGTAGACATCTGCAAAAGCTATTTCCTTGCAAGGAAGTGTCACATTTACATTCATTTGAAGTGTAGACGAGGAATACATAACACATTGCAAATCATATTATATCTTACCATGAAACATAGAAATGAGATGCGATATCGCGTTTTAAGAAGCATTAGAACTCTTTTGTTACGATAGGTAGACATCTGCAAACGCTATTTCCTTGCAAGGAAGTGTCGCATTTACATTCGTTTGAAGTGTAGACGAGGAATACATAACACTTCGCAAATCATATTATATCTTACCATGAAACATAGAAATGAGATGCGATATCGCGTTTTAAGAATCATAAGAAATCTATTGCTACGATACGTAGGCATCTGCAAACGCTATTTCCTTGCAAGGAAGTGTCGCATTTACATTCATTTGAAGTATAGACGAGGAATACATAACACTTCGCAAATCATATTATATCTTACCATGAAACATAGAAATGAGATGCGATATCGCGTTTTAAGAAGCATTAGAACTCTATTGTTACGATAGGTAGACATCTGCAAAAGCTATTTCCTTGCAAGGAAGTGTCGCATTTACATTCATTTGAAGTGTAGACGAGGAATACATAACACTTCGCAAATCATATTATATCTTACCGTGAAACATAGAAATGAGATGCGATATCGCGTTTTAAGAAGCATTAGAACTCTTTTGTTACGATAGGTAGACATCTGCAAACGCTATTTCCTTGCAAGGAAGTGTCGCATTTACATTCATTTGAAGTGTAGACGACGAATACATAACACTTCGCAAATCATATTATATCTTACCGTGAAACATAGAAATGAGATGCGATATCGCGTTTTAAGAAGCATTAGAAATCTATTGCTACGATACGTAGACATCTGCAAACGCTATTTCCTAGCGAGGAAGTGTCGCATTCACATTCATTTGAAGTGTAGACGAGGAATACATGACACTTCGCAAATCATATTATATCTTACCATGAAACATAGAAATGAGATGCGATATCGCGTTTTAAGAATCATAAGAAATCTATTGCTACGATACGTAGGCATCTGCAAACGCTATTTCCTTGCAAGGAAGTGTCGCATTTACATTCATTTGAATGGTTGACGAGGAATGCATAACACTTCGCAATGAATATTATATCTTATCATGGACCATAGATATGAGATGCGATATCGCGTTTTAAGAAGCATTAGAACTCTTTTGTTACGATAGGTAGACATCTGCAAACGCTATTTCCTTGCAAGGAAGTGTCGCATTTACATTCATTGGAAGTGTAGACGAGGAATACATAACACTTCGCAAATCATATTATATCTTACCGTGAAACATAGAAATGAGATGCGATATCGCGTTTTAAGAAGCATTAGGAATCTATTGCTACGATACGTAGACATCTGCAAACGCCATTTCTTTGCAAGGAAGTGTCGCATTTACATTCATTTGAAGTATAGACGAGGAATACATAACACTTCGCAAATCATATTATATCTTACCATGAAACATAGAAATGAGATGCGATATCGCGTTTTAAGAAGCATTAGAACTCTATTGTTACGATAGGTAGACATCTGCAAAAGCTATTTCCTTGCAAGGAAGTGTCACATTTACATTCATTTGAAGTGTAGACGAGGAATACATAACACTTTGCAAATCATATTATATCTTACCATGAAACATAGAAATGAGATGCGATATCGCGTTTTAAGAAGCATTAGAACTCTTTTGTTACGATAGGTAGACATCTGCAAACGCTATTTCCTTGCAAGGAAGTGTCGCATTTACATTCATTTGAAGTGTAGACGAGGAATACATAACACTTCGCAAATCATATTATATCTTACCGTGAAACATAGAAATGAGATGCGATATCGCGTTTTAAGAAGCATTAGAAATCTATTGCTACGATACGTAGACATCTGCAAACGCTATTTCCTAGCGAGGAAGTGTCGCATTCACATTCATTTGAAGTGTAGACGAGGAATACATGACACTTCGCAAGTCATATTATATCTTACCGTGAAAAATAGAAATGAGATGCGATATCGCGTTTTAAGAAGCATTAGAAATCTATTGCTACGATACGTAGACATCTGCAAACGCTATTTCCTAGCGAGGAAGTGTCGCATTCACATTCATTTGAAGTGTAGACGAGGAATACATAACACTTCGCAAATCATATTATATCTTACCATGAAACATAGAAATGAGATGCGATATCGCGTTTTAAGAATCATAAGAACTCTATTGCTACGATACGTAGAAATCTGCAAACGCTATTTCCTAGCGAGGAAGTGTCGCATTCACATTCCTTTGAAGTGTAGACGAGGAATACATAACACTTCGCAAATCATATTATATCTTACCATGAAACATAGAAATGAGATGCGATATCGCGTTTTAAGAAGCATTAAAACTCTATTGTTACGATAGGTAGACATCTGCAAAGGCTATTTCCTTGCAAGGAAGTGTCACATTTACATTCATTTGAAGTGTAGACGAGGAATACATAACACTTTGCAAATCATATTATATCTTACCATGAAACATAGAAATGAGATGCGATATCGCGTTTTAAGAAGCATTAGAACTCTTTTGTTACGATAGGTAGACATCTGCAAACGCTATTTCCTTGCAAGGAAGTGTCGCATTTACATTCATTTGAAGTGTAGACGAGGAATACATAACACTTCGCAAATCATATTATATCTTACCATGAAACATAGAAATGAGATGCGATATCGCGTTTTAAGAAGCATTAGAACTCTTTTGTTACGATAGGTAGACATCTGCAAACGCTATTTCCTTGCAAGGAAGTGTCGCATTTACATTCATTTGAAGTGTAGACGAGGAATACATAACACTTCGCAAATCATATTATATCTTACCGTGAAACATAGAAATGAGATGCGATGTCGCGTTTTAAGAAGCATTAGAAATCTATTGCTACGATACGTAGACATCTGCAAACGCTATTTCCTAGCGAGGAAGTGTCGCATTCACATTCATTTGAAGTGTAGACGAGGAATACATAACACTTCGCAAATCATATTATATCTTACCATGAAACATAGAAATGAGATGCGATATCGCTTTCTAAGAATCATAAGAACTCTATTGCTACGATACGTAGAAATCTGCAAACGTTATTTCCTAGCGAGGAAGTGTCGCATTCACATTCCTTTGAAGTGTAGACGAGGAATACATAACACTTCGCAAATCATATTATATCTTACCATGAAACATAGAAATGAGATGCGATATCGCGTTTTAAGAAGGATTAGAACTCTATTGTTACGATAGGTAGACATCTGCAAACGCTATTTCCTTGCAAGTAAGTGTCACATTTACATTCATTTGAAGTGTAGACGAGGAATACATAACAATTTGCAAATCATATTATATCTTACCATGAAACATAGAAATGAGATGCGATATCGCGTTTTAAGAAGCATTAGAACTCTTTTGTTACGATAGGTAGACATCTGCAAACGCTATTTCCTTGCAAGGAAGTGTCGCATTTACATTCATTTGAAGTGTAGACGAGGAATACATAACACTTCGCAAATCATATTATATCTTACCGTGAAACATAGAAATGAGATGCGATATCGCGTTTTAAGAAGCATTAGAAATCTATTGCTACGATACGTAGACATCTGCAAACGCTATTTCCTAGCGAGGAAGTGTCGCATTCACATTCCTTTGAAGTGTAGACGAGGAATACATAACACTTCGCAAATCATATTATATCTTACCATGAAACATAGAAATGAGATGCGATATCGCGTTTTAAGAATCATAAGAAATCTATTGCTACGATACGTAGACATCTGCAAACGCTATTTCCTTGCAAGGAAGTGTCGCATTTACATTCATTTGAATCGTTGACGAGGAATGCATAACACTTCGCAATGAATATTATATCTTATCATGAACCATAGATATGAGATGCAATATCTCGTTTTAAGAAGCATTAGAAAGCTACTGCTACGATACGTAGACATCTGCAAACGCAATTTCCTAGCGAGGAAGTATCGCATTCACATTCATTTGAAGTGTAGACGAGGAATACATAACACTTCGCAAATCATGTTATATCTTACCATGAAACATAGAAATGAGATGTGATATCTCGTTTTAAGAAGCTTTTGAACTCTATGGCTTCGATACGTAGACACCTGCAAACGCTATTTCCTTGCAAGGAAGTGTCGCATTTACATTCATATGAAGTGTAGACGAGGAATACATAACACTTCGCAAATCATATTATATCTTACCATGAAACATAGAAATGAGATGCGATATTGTGTTTTGCGAAGCATTAGAACTCTATCGCTACGATACCTAGACATCTGCAAACGCTATTTCCTTTCAAGGAAGTGTCGCATTTACATTCATTTGAAGTGTAGACGAGGAATACATAACACTTCGCAAATCATATTATATCTTACCATGAAACATAGAAATGAGATGCGATATCGCGTTTTAAGAAGCATTAGAACTCTTTTGTTACGATAGGTAGACATCTGCAAACGCTATTTCCTTGCAAGGAAGTGTCGCATTTACATTCATTTGAAGTGTAGACGAGGAATACATAACACTTCGCAAATCATATTATATCTTACCGTGAAACATAGAAATGAGATGCGATATCGCGTTTTAAGAAGCATTAGAAATCTATTGCTACGATACGTAGACATCTGCAAACGCTATTTCCTAGCGAGGAAGTGTCGCATTCACATTCATTTGAAGTGTAGACGAGGAATACATAACACTTCGCAAATCATATTATATCTTACCATGAAACATAGAAATGAGATGCGATATCGCTTTCTAAGAATCATAAGAACTCTATTGCTACGATACGTAGAAATCTGCAAACGTTATTTCCTAGCGAGGAAGTGTCGCATTCACATTCCTTTGAAGTGTAGACGAGGAATACATAACACTTCGCAAATCATATTATATCTTACCATGAAACATAGAAATGAGGTGCGATATCGCGTTTTAAGAAGCATTAGAAATCTATTGCTACGATACGTAGACATCTACGAACGCTATTTCCTAGCGAAGAAGTGTCGCATTCACATTCATTTGAGGTGTAGACGAGGAATACATGACACTTCGCAAGTCATATTATATCTTACCATGAAACATAGAAATGAGATGCGATATCGCGTTTTAAGAAGCATTAGAAATCTATTGCTAAGATGCGTAGACATCTGCAAACGCCATTTCTTTGCAAGGAAGTGTCGCATTTACATTCATTTGAAGTGTAGACGAGGAATACATAACACTTCGCAAACAATATTATATCTTACCATGAAACATAGAAATGAGATGCGATATCGCGTTTTAAGAATCATAAGAAATCTATTGCTACGATACGTAGACATCTGCAAACGCTATTTCCTTGCAAGGAAGTGTCGCATTTACATTCATTTGAAGTGTAGACGAGGAATGCATAACACTTCGCAAATCATATTATATCTTACCGTGAAACATAGAAGTGAGATGCGATATCGCGTTCTAAGAAGCATTAGAAATCTATTGCTACGATGCGTAGACATCTGCAAACGCTATTTCCTAGCGAGGAAGTGTCGCATTCACATTCCTTTGAAGTGTAGACGAGGAATACATAACACTTCGCAAATCATATTATGTCTTACCATGAAACATAGAAATGAGATGCGATATAGCGTTTTAAGAAGCATTAGAACTCTATTGTTACGATAGGTAGACATCTGCAAAAGCTATTTCCTTGCAAGGAAGTGTCACATTTACATTCATTTGAAGTGTAGACGAGGAATACATAACACATTGCAAATCATATTATATCTTACCATGAAACATAGAAATGAGATGCGATATCGCGTTTTAAGAAGCATTAGAACTCTTTTGTTACGATAGGTAGACATCTGCAAACGCTATTTCCTTGCAAGGAAGTGTCGCATTTACATTCGTTTGAAGTGTAGACGAGGAATACATAACACTTCGCAAATCATATTATATCTTACCATGAAACATAGAAATGAGATGCGATATCGCGTTTTAAGAATCATAAGAAATCTATTGCTACGATACGTAGGCATCTGCAAACGCTATTTCCTTGCAAGGAAGTGTCGCATTTACATTCATTTGAAGTATAGACGAGGAATACATAACACTTCGCAAATCATATTATATCTTACCATGAAACATAGAAATGAGATGCGATATCGCGTTTTAAGAAGCATTAGAACTCTATTGTTACGATAGGTAGACATCTGCAAAAGCTATTTCCTTGCAAGGAAGTGTCGCATTTACATTCATTTGAAGTGTAGACGAGGAATACATAACACTTCGCAAATCATATTATATCTTACCGTGAAACATAGAAATGAGATGCGATATCGCGTTTTAAGAAGCATTAGAACTCTTTTGTTACGATAGGTAGACATCTGCAAACGCTATTTCCTTGCAAGGAAGTGTCGCATTTACATTCATTTGAAGTGTAGACGACGAATACATAACACTTCGCAAATCATATTATATCTTACCGTGAAACATAGAAATGAGATGCGATATCGCGTTTTAAGAAGCATTAGAAATCTATTGCTACGATACGTAGACATCTGCAAACGCTATTTCCTAGCGAGGAAGTGTCGCATTCACATTCATTTGAAGTGTAGACGAGGAATACATGACACTTCGCAAATCATATTATATCTTACCATGAAACATAGAAATGAGATGCGATATCGCGTTTTAAGAATCATAAGAAATCTATTGCTACGATACGTAGGCATCTGCAAACGCTATTTCCTTGCAAGGAAGTGTCGCATTTACATTCATTTGAATGGTTGACGAGGAATGCATAACACTTCGCAATGAATATTATATCTTATCATGGACCATAGATATGAGATGCGATATCGCGTTTTAAGAAGCATTAGAACTCTTTTGTTACGATAGGTAGACATCTGCAAACGCTATTTCCTTGCAAGGAAGTGTCGCATTTACATTCATTGGAAGTGTAGACGAGGAATACATAACACTTCGCAAATCATATTATATCTTACCGTGAAACATAGAAATGAGATGCGATATCGCGTTTTAAGAAGCATTAGGAATCTATTGCTACGATACGTAGACATCTGCAAACGCCATTTCTTTGCAAGGAAGTGTCGCATTTACATTCATTTGAAGTATAGACGAGGAATACATAACACTTCGCAAATCATATTATATCTTACCATGAAACATAGAAATGAGATGCGATATCGCGTTTTAAGAAGCATTAGAACTCTATTGTTACGATAGGTAGACATCTGCAAAAGCTATTTCCTTGCAAGGAAGTGTCACATTTACATTCATTTGAAGTGTAGACGAGGAATACATAACACTTTGCAAATCATATTATATCTTACCATGAAACATAGAAATGAGATGCGATATCGCGTTTTAAGAAGCATTAGAACTCTTTTGTTACGATAGGTAGACATCTGCAAACGCTATTTCCTTGCAAGGAAGTGTCGCATTTACATTCATTTGAAGTGTAGACGAGGAATACATAACACTTCGCAAATCATATTATATCTTACCGTGAAACATAGAAATGAGATGCGATATCGCGTTTTAAGAAGCATTAGAAATCTATTGCTACGATACGTAGACATCTGCAAACGCTATTTCCTAGCGAGGAAGTGTCGCATTCACATTCATTTGAAGTGTAGACGAGGAATACATGACACTTCGCAAGTCATATTATATCTTACCGTGAAAAATAGAAATGAGATGCGATATCGCGTTTTAAGAAGCATTAGAAATCTATTGCTACGATACGTAGACATCTGCAAACGCTATTTCCTAGCGAGGAAGTGTCGCATTCACATTCATTTGAAGTGTAGACGAGGAATACATAACACTTCGCAAATCATATTATATCTTACCATGAAACATAGAAATGAGATGCGATATCGCGTTTTAAGAATCATAAGAACTCTATTGCTACGATACGTAGAAATCTGCAAACGCTATTTCCTAGCGAGGAAGTGTCGCATTCACATTCCTTTGAAGTGTAGACGAGGAATACATAACACTTCGCAAATCATATTATATCTTACCATGAAACATAGAAATGAGATGCGATATCGCGTTTTAAGAAGCATTAAAACTCTATTGTTACGATAGGTAGACATCTGCAAAGGCTATTTCCTTGCAAGGAAGTGTCACATTTACATTCATTTGAAGTGTAGACGAGGAATACATAACACTTTGCAAATCATATTATATCTTACCATGAAACATAGAAATGAGATGCGATATCGCGTTTTAAGAAGCATTAGAACTCTTTTGTTACGATAGGTAGACATCTGCAAACGCTATTTCCTTGCAAGGAAGTGTCGCATTTACATTCATTTGAAGTGTAGACGAGGAATACATAACACTTCGCAAATCATATTATATCTTACCATGAAACATAGAAATGAGATGCGATATCGCGTTTTAAGAAGCATTAGAACTCTTTTGTTACGATAGGTAGACATCTGCAAACGCTATTTCCTTGCAAGGAAGTGTCGCATTTACATTCATTTGAAGTGTAGACGAGGAATACATAACACTTCGCAAATCATATTATATCTTACCGTGAAACATAGAAATGAGATGCGATGTCGCGTTTTAAGAAGCATTAGAAATCTATTGCTACGATACGTAGACATCTGCAAACGCTATTTCCTAGCGAGGAAGTGTCGCATTCACATTCATTTGAAGTGTAGACGAGGAATACATAACACTTCGCAAATCATATTATATCTTACCATGAAACATAGAAATGAGATGCGATATCGCTTTCTAAGAATCATAAGAACTCTATTGCTACGATACGTAGAAATCTGCAAACGTTATTTCCTAGCGAGGAAGTGTCGCATTCACATTCCTTTGAAGTGTAGACGAGGAATACATAACACTTCGCAAATCATATTATATCTTACCATGAAACATAGAAATGAGATGCGATATCGCGTTTTAAGAAGGATTAGAACTCTATTGTTACGATAGGTAGACATCTGCAAACGCTATTTCCTTGCAAGTAAGTGTCACATTTACATTCATTTGAAGTGTAGACGAGGAATACATAACAATTTGCAAATCATATTATATCTTACCATGAAACATAGAAATGAGATGCGATATCGCGTTTTAAGAAGCATTAGAACTCTTTTGTTACGATAGGTAGACATCTGCAAACGCTATTTCCTTGCAAGGAAGTGTCGCATTTACATTCATTTGAAGTGTAGACGAGGAATACATAACACTTCGCAAATCATATTATATCTTACCGTGAAACATAGAAATGAGATGCGATATCGCGTTTTAAGAAGCATTAGAAATCTATTGCTACGATACGTAGACATCTGCAAACGCTATTTCCTAGCGAGGAAGTGTCGCATTCACATTCCTTTGAAGTGTAGACGAGGAATACATAACACTTCGCAAATCATATTATATCTTACCATGAAACATAGAAATGAGATGCGATATCGCGTTTTAAGAATCATAAGAAATCTATTGCTACGATACGTAGACATCTGCAAACGCTATTTCCTTGCAAGGAAGTGTCGCATTTACATTCATTTGAATCGTTGACGAGGAATGCATAACACTTCGCAATGAATATTATATCTTATCATGAACCATAGATATGAGATGCAATATCTCGTTTTAAGAAGCATTAGAAAGCTACTGCTACGATACGTAGACATCTGCAAACGCAATTTCCTAGCGAGGAAGTATCGCATTCACATTCATTTGAAGTGTAGACGAGGAATACATAACACTTCGCAAATCATGTTATATCTTACCATGAAACATAGAAATGAGATGTGATATCTCGTTTTAAGAAGCTTTTGAACTCTATGGCTTCGATACGTAGACACCTGCAAACGCTATTTCCTTGCAAGGAAGTGTCGCATTTACATTCATATGAAGTGTAGACGAGGAATACATAACACTTCGCAAATCATATTATATCTTACCATGAAACATAGAAATGAGATGCGATATTGTGTTTTGCGAAGCATTAGAACTCTATCGCTACGATACCTAGACATCTGCAAACGCTATTTCCTTTCAAGGAAGTGTCGCATTTACATTCATTTGAAGTGTAGACGAGGAGTAGATAACACTTCGCAAATCATATTATATCTTACCATGAAACATAGAAATGAGATGCGATATCGCGTTTTAAGAATCATAAGAACTCTATTGCTATGATACGTAGAAATCTGCAAACGCTATTTCCTTGCAAGGAAGTGTCGCATTTACATTCATTTGAAGTGTAGACGAGGAATGCATAACACTTCGCAAATCATATTATATCTTACCGTGAAACATAGAAGTGAGATGCGATATCGCGTTCTAAGAAGCATTAGAAATCTATTGCTACGATGCGTAGACATCTGCAAACGCTATTTCCTAGCGAGGAAGTGTCGCATTCACATTCCTTTGAAGTGTAGACGAGGAATACATAACACTTCGCAAATCATATTATGTCTTACCATGAAACATAGAAATGAGATGCGATATAGCGTTTTAAGAAGCATTAGAACTCTATTGTTACGATAGGTAGACATCTGCAAAAGCTATTTCCTTGCAAGGAAGTGTCACATTTACATTCATTTGAAGTGTAGACGAGGAATACATAACACATTGCAAATCATATTATATCTTACCATGAAACATAGAAATGAGATGCGATATCGCGTTTTAAGAAGCATTAGAACTCTTTTGTTACGATAGGTAGACATCTGCAAACGCTATTTCCTTGCAAGGAAGTGTCGCATTTACATTCGTTTGAAGTGTAGACGAGGAATACATAACACTTCGCAAATCATATTATATCTTACCATGAAACATAGAAATGAGATGCGATATCGCGTTTTAAGAATCATAAGAAATCTATTGCTACGATACGTAGGCATCTGCAAACGCTATTTCCTTGCAAGGAAGTGTCGCATTTACATTCATTTGAAGTATAGACGAGGAATACATAACACTTCGCAAATCATATTATATCTTACCATGAAACATAGAAATGAGATGCGATATCGCGTTTTAAGAAGCATTAGAACTCTATTGTTACGATAGGTAGACATCTGCAAAAGCTATTTCCTTGCAAGGAAGTGTCGCATTTACATTCATTTGAAGTGTAGACGAGGAATACATAACACTTCGCAAATCATATTATATCTTACCGTGAAACATAGAAATGAGATGCGATATCGCGTTTTAAGAAGCATTAGAACTCTTTTGTTACGATAGGTAGACATCTGCAAACGCTATTTCCTTGCAAGGAAGTGTCGCATTTACATTCATTTGAAGTGTAGACGACGAATACATAACACTTCGCAAATCATATTATATCTTACCGTGAAACATAGAAATGAGATGCGATATCGCGTTTTAAGAAGCATTAGAAATCTATTGCTACGATACGTAGACATCTGCAAACGCTATTTCCTAGCGAGGAAGTGTCGCATTCACATTCATTTGAAGTGTAGACGAGGAATACATGACACTTCGCAAATCATATTATATCTTACCATGAAACATAGAAATGAGATGCGATATCGCGTTTTAAGAATCATAAGAACTCTATTGCTACGATACGTAGAAATCTGCAAACGCTATTTCCTAGCGAGGAAGTGTCGCATTCACATTCCTTTGAAGTGTAGACGAGGAATACATAACACTTCGCAAATCATATTATATCTTACCATGAAACATAGAAATGAGATGCGATATCGCGTTTTAAGAAGCATTAAAACTCTATTGTTACGATAGGTAGACATCTGCAAAGGCTATTTCCTTGCAAGGAAGTGTCACATTTACATTCATTTGAAGTGTAGACGAGGAATACATAACACTTTGCAAATCATATTATATCTTACCATGAAACATAGAAATGAGATGCGATATCGCGTTTTAAGAAGCATTAGAACTCTTTTGTTACGATAGGTAGACATCTGCAAACGCTATTTCCTTGCAAGGAAGTGTCGCATTTACATTCATTTGAAGTGTAGACGAGGAATACATAACACTTCGCAAATCATATTATATCTTACCATGAAACATAGAAATGAGATGCGATATCGCGTTTTAAGAAGCATTAGAACTCTTTTGTTACGATAGGTAGACATCTGCAAACGCTATTTCCTTGCAAGGAAGTGTCGCATTTACATTCATTTGAAGTGTAGACGAGGAATACATAACACTTCGCAAATCATATTATATCTTACCGTGAAACATAGAAATGAGATGCGATGTCGCGTTTTAAGAAGCATTAGAAATCTATTGCTACGATACGTAGACATCTGCAAACGCTATTTCCTAGCGAGGAAGTGTCGCATTCACATTCATTTGAAGTGTAGACGAGGAATACATAACACTTCGCAAATCATATTATATCTTACCATGAAACATAGAAATGAGATGCGATATCGCTTTCTAAGAATCATAAGAACTCTATTGCTACGATACGTAGAAATCTGCAAACGTTATTTCCTAGCGAGGAAGTGTCGCATTCACATTCCTTTGAAGTGTAGACGAGGAATACATAACACTTCGCAAATCATATTATATCTTACCATGAAACATAGAAATGAGATGCGATATCGCGTTTTAAGAAGGATTAGAACTCTATTGTTACGATAGGTAGACATCTGCAAACGCTATTTCCTTGCAAGTAAGTGTCACATTTACATTCATTTGAAGTGTAGACGAGGAATACATAACAATTTGCAAATCATATTATATCTTACCATGAAACATAGAAATGAGATGCGATATCGCGTTTTAAGAAGCATTAGAACTCTTTTGTTACGATAGGTAGACATCTGCAAACGCTATTTCCTTGCAAGGAAGTGTCGCATTTACATTCATTTGAAGTGTAGACGAGGAATACATAACACTTCGCAAATCATATTATATCTTACCGTGAAACATAGAAATGAGATGCGATATCGCGTTTTAAGAAGCATTAGAAATCTATTGCTACGATACGTAGACATCTGCAAACGCTATTTCCTAGCGAGGAAGTGTCGCATTCACATTCCTTTGAAGTGTAGACGAGGAATACATAACACTTCGCAAATCATATTATATCTTACCATGAAACATAGAAATGAGATGCGATATCGCGTTTTAAGAATCATAAGAAATCTATTGCTACGATACGTAGACATCTGCAAACGCTATTTCCTTGCAAGGAAGTGTCGCATTTACATTCATTTGAATCGTTGACGAGGAATGCATAACACTTCGCAATGAATATTATATCTTATCATGAACCATAGATATGAGATGCAATATCTCGTTTTAAGAAGCATTAGAAAGCTACTGCTACGATACGTAGACATCTGCAAACGCAATTTCCTAGCGAGGAAGTATCGCATTCACATTCATTTGAAGTGTAGACGAGGAATACATAACACTTCGCAAATCATGTTATATCTTACCATGAAACATAGAAATGAGATGTGATATCTCGTTTTAAGAAGCTTTTGAACTCTATGGCTTCGATACGTAGACACCTGCAAACGCTATTTCCTTGCAAGGAAGTGTCGCATTTACATTCATATGAAGTGTAGACGAGGAATACATAACACTTCGCAAATCATATTATATCTTACCATGAAACATAGAAATGAGATGCGATATTGTGTTTTGCGAAGCATTAGAACTCTATCGCTACGATACCTAGACATCTGCAAACGCTATTTCCTTTCAAGGAAGTGTCGCATTTACATTCATTTGAAGTGTAGACGAGGAGTAGATAACACTTCGCAAATCATATTATATCTTACCATGAAACATAGAAATGAGATGCGATATCGCGTTTTAAGAATCATAAGAACTCTATTGCTATGATACGTAGAAATCTGCAAACGCTATTTCCTTGCAAGGAAGTGTCGCATTTACATTCATTTGAAGTGTAGACGAGGAATGCATAACACTTCGCAAATCATATTATATCTTACCGTGAAACATAGAAGTGAGATGCGATATCGCGTTCTAAGAAGCATTAGAAATCTATTGCTACGATGCGTAGACATCTGCAAACGCTATTTCCTAGCGAGGAAGTGTCGCATTCACATTCCTTTGAAGTGTAGACGAGGAATACATAACACTTCGCAAATCATATTATGTCTTACCATGAAACATAGAAATGAGATGCGATATAGCGTTTTAAGAAGCATTAGAACTCTATTGTTACGATAGGTAGACATCTGCAAAAGCTATTTCCTTGCAAGGAAGTGTCACATTTACATTCATTTGAAGTGTAGACGAGGAATACATAACACATTGCAAATCATATTATATCTTACCATGAAACATAGAAATGAGATGCGATATCGCGTTTTAAGAAGCATTAGAACTCTTTTGTTACGATAGGTAGACATCTGCAAACGCTATTTCCTTGCAAGGAAGTGTCGCATTTACATTCGTTTGAAGTGTAGACGAGGAATACATAACACTTCGCAAATCATATTATATCTTACCATGAAACATAGAAATGAGATGCGATATCGCGTTTTAAGAATCATAAGAAATCTATTGCTACGATACGTAGGCATCTGCAAACGCTATTTCCTTGCAAGGAAGTGTCGCATTTACATTCATTTGAAGTATAGACGAGGAATACATAACACTTCGCAAATCATATTATATCTTACCATGAAACATAGAAATGAGATGCGATATCGCGTTTTAAGAAGCATTAGAACTCTATTGTTACGATAGGTAGACATCTGCAAAAGCTATTTCCTTGCAAGGAAGTGTCGCATTTACATTCATTTGAAGTGTAGACGAGGAATACATAACACTTCGCAAATCATATTATATCTTACCGTGAAACATAGAAATGAGATGCGATATCGCGTTTTAAGAAGCATTAGAACTCTTTTGTTACGATAGGTAGACATCTGCAAACGCTATTTCCTTGCAAGGAAGTGTCGCATTTACATTCATTTGAAGTGTAGACGACGAATACATAACACTTCGCAAATCATATTATATCTTACCGTGAAACATAGAAATGAGATGCGATATCGCGTTTTAAGAAGCATTAGAAATCTATTGCTACGATACGTAGACATCTGCAAACGCTATTTCCTAGCGAGGAAGTGTCGCATTCACATTCATTTGAAGTGTAGACGAGGAATACATGACACTTCGCAAATCATATTATATCTTACCATGAAACATAGAAATGAGATGCGATATCGCGTTTTAAGAATCATAAGAAATCTATTGCTACGATACGTAGGCATCTGCAAACGCTATTTCCTTGCAAGGAAGTGTCGCATTTACATTCATTTGAATGGTTGACGAGGAATGCATAACACTTCGCAATGAATATTATATCTTATCATGAACCATAGATATGAGATGCGATATCGCGTTTTAAGAAGCATTAGAACTCTTTTGTTACGATAGGTAGACATCTGCAAACGCTATTTCCTTGCAAGGAAGTGTCGCATTTACATTCATTGGAAGTGTAGACGAGGAATACATAACACTTCGCAAATCATATTATATCTTACCGTGAAACATAGAAATGAGATGCGATATCGCGTTTTAAGAAGCATTAGGAATCTATTGCTACGATACGTAGACATCTGCAAACGCCATTTCTTTGCAAGGAAGTGTCGCATTTACATTCATTTGAAGTATAGACGAGGAATACATAACACTTCGCAAATCATATTATATCTTACCATGAAACATAGAAATGAGATGCGATATCGCGTTTTAAGAAGCATTAGAACTCTATTGTTACGATAGGTAGACATCTGCAAAAGCTATTTCCTTGCAAGGAAGTGTCACATTTACATTCATTTGAAGTGTAGACGAGGAATACATAACACTTTGCAAATCATATTATATCTTACCATGAAACATAGAAATGAGATGCGATATCGCGTTTTAAGAAGCATTAGAACTCTTTTGTTACGATAGGTAGACATCTGCAAACGCTATTTCCTTGCAAGGAAGTGTCGCATTTACATTCATTTGAAGTGTAGACGAGGAATACATAACACTTCGCAAATCATATTATATCTTACCGTGAAACATAGAAATGAGATGCGATATCGCGTTTTAAGAAGCATTAGAAATCTATTGCTACGATACGTAGACATCTGCAAACGCTATTTCCTAGCGAGGAAGTGTCGCATTCACATTCATTTGAAGTGTAGACGAGGAATACATGACACTTCGCAAGTCATATTATATCTTACCGTGAAAAATAGAAATGAGATGCGATATCGCGTTTTAAGAAGCATTAGAAATCTATTGCTACGATACGTAGACATCTGCAAACGCTATTTCCTAGCGAGGAAGTGTCGCATTCACATTCATTTGAAGTGTAGACGAGGAATACATAACACTTCGCAAATCATATTATATCTTACCATGAAACATAGAAATGAGATGCGATATCGCGTTTTAAGAATCATAAGAACTCTATTGCTACGATACGTAGAAATCTGCAAACGCTATTTCCTAGCGAGGAAGTGTCGCATTCACATTCCTTTGAAGTGTAGACGAGGAATACATAACACTTCGCAAATCATATTATATCTTACCATGAAACATAGAAATGAGATGCGATATCGCGTTTTAAGAAGCATTAAAACTCTATTGTTACGATAGGTAGACATCTGCAAAGGCTATTTCCTTGCAAGGAAGTGTCACATTTACATTCATTTGAAGTGTAGACGAGGAATACATAACACTTTGCAAATCATATTATATCTTACCATGAAACATAGAAATGAGATGCGATATCGCGTTTTAAGAAGCATTAGAACTCTTTTGTTACGATAGGTAGACATCTGCAAACGCTATTTCCTTGCAAGGAAGTGTCGCATTTACATTCATTTGAAGTGTAGACGAGGAATACATAACACTTCGCAAATCATATTATATCTTACCATGAAACATAGAAATGAGATGCGATATCGCGTTTTAAGAAGCATTAGAACTCTTTTGTTACGATAGGTAGACATCTGCAAACGCTATTTCCTTGCAAGGAAGTGTCGCATTTACATTCATTTGAAGTGTAGACGAGGAATACATAACACTTCGCAAATCATATTATATCTTACCGTGAAACATAGAAATGAGATGCGATATCGCGTTTTAAGAAGCATTAGAAATCTATTGCTACGATACGTAGACATCTGCAAACGCTATTTCCTAGCGAGGAAGTGTCGCATTCACATTCATTTGAAGTGTAGACGAGGAATACATAACACTTCGCAAATCATATTATATCTTACCATGAAACATAGAAATGAGATGCGATATCGCTTTCTAAGAATCATAAGAACTCTATTGCTACGATACGTAGAAATCTGCAAACGTTATTTCCTAGCGAGGAAGTGTCGCATTCACATTCCTTTGAAGTGTAGACGAGGAATACATAACACTTCGCAAATCATATTATATCTTACCATGAAACATAGAAATGAGGTGCGATATCGCGTTTTAAGAAGCATTAGAAATCTATTGCTACGATACGTAGACATCTACGAACGCTATTTCCTAGCGAAGAAGTGTCGCATTCACATTCATTTGAGGTGTAGACGAGGAATACATGACACTTCGCAAGTCATATTATATCTTACCATGAAACATAGAAATGAGATGCGATATCGCGTTTTAAGAAGCATTAGAAATCTATTGCTAAGATGCGTAGACATCTGCAAACGCCATTTCTTTGCAAGGAAGTGTCGCATTTACATTCATTTGAAGTGTAGACGAGGAATACATAACACTTCGCAAACAATATTATATCTTACCATGAAACATAGAAATGAGATGCGATATCGCGTTTTAAGAATCATAAGAAATCTATTGCTACGATACGTAGACATCTGCAAACGCTATTTCCTTGCAAGGAAGTGTCGCATTTACATTCATTTGAATGGTTGACGAGGAATGCATAACACTTCGCAATGAATATTATATCTTATCATGAACCATAGATATGAGATGCAATATCTCGTTTTAAGAAGCATTTGAACTCTATTGCTACGATACCTAGACATCTGCAGACGCTATTTCCTAGCAAGGAAGTGTCGCATTTACATTCATTTGAAGTGTAGACGAGGAATACATGACACTTCGCAAATCATATTATATCTTACCATGAAACATAGAAATGAGATGCGATATCGCGTTTTAAGAAGCATTAGAAATCTATTGCTACGATACGTATACATCTGCAGACGCTATTTCCTTGCAAGGATGTGTCGCATTTACATTCATTTGAAGTGTAGACGAGGAATACATGACACTTCGCAAATCATATTATATCTTACCATGAAACATAGAAATGAGATGCGATATCGCGTTTTTAAGAAGCATTAGAAGTCTATTGCTACGATACGTAGACATCTGCAAACGCTATTTCCTTGCTAGGAAGTGTCGCATTTACATTCATTTGAAGTGTAGACGAGGAATACATGGCACTTCGAAAATCATATTATATCTTACCATGAAACATAGAAATGAGATGCGATATCGCGTTTTAAGAATCATAATAACTCTATTGCTACGATACGTAGACATCTGCAAACGCTATTTCCTTGCGAGGAAGTGTCGCATTTACATTCATTTGAAGTGTAGACGAGGAATACATGGCACTTCGCAAATCATATTATATCTTACCATGAAACATAGAAATGAGATGCAATATCTCGTTTTAAGAAGCATTTGAACTCTATTGCTGCGATACCTAGACATCTGCAGACGCTATTTCCTAGCAAGGAAGTGTCGCATTTACATTCATTTGAAGTGTAGACGAGGAATACATAAAACTTCGCAAATCATATTATATATTACCATGAAACATAGAAATGAGGTGCGATTTCGCGTTTTAAGAAGAATTAGAGAGCTATTGCTACGATACGTAGACATCTGCAAACGCTATTTCCTTGCAAGGAAGTGTCGCATTTACATTCATTTGAAGTGTAGATGAGGAATACATAACACTTCGCAAATCATATTATATCTTACCATGAAACATAGAAATGAGATGCGATATCGCGTTTTAAGAAGCATTAGAAATCTATTGCTACGATACGTAGACATCTTCAAACGCTATTTCCTTGCAAGGAAGTGTCGCATTTACATTCATTTGAAGTGTAGACGAGGAATACATAACACTTCGCAAATCATATTATATATTACCATGAAACATAGAAATGAGATGCGATTTCGCGTTCTAAGAAGCATCAGAAATCCATTGCTACGATACGTAGACATCTGCAAACGCTATTTCCTTGCAAGGAAGTGTCGCATTTACATTCATTTGATGTGTAGACGAGGAATACATAACACTTAGCAAATCATATTACATCTTACCATGAAACATAGAAATGAGATGCGATATCGCGCTTTAAGAAGCATTAGAAATCTATTGCTACGATACGTAGACATCTGCAAACGCTAATTCCTAGCGAGGAAGTGTCGCATTCACATTCATTTGAAGTGTAAACGAGGAATGCATAACACTTCGCAATGAATATTATATCTTATCATGAAACATAGATATGAGATGCAATAAGTCGTTTTAAGAAGCATTTGAACTTTATTGCTTCGATACGTAGACATCTGCAAACGCTATTTCCTTGCAAGGAAGTGTCGCATCTACATTCATTTGAAGTGTAGACGAGGAATACATAACACTTCGCAAATCATATTATATCTTCCCATGAAACATAGAAATGAGATGCGATATCGCGTTTTAAGAAGCATTAGAACCCTATTGCTACGATACGTAGACAACTGCAAACGCTATTTCCTTGCAAGGAAGTGTCGCATTTACATTCATTTGATTCGTGTACGAGGAATGCATATGTCACGTCCTGGCCCGAGAGAATTTCTCGTGTGGGAGACGGACGACACGTAGCCGAAACGCGGAACCGATCACTCGATTGTGATGGGTGCCGTGGTTCCTTTAATGGGACGCGAACACTATAAGCACACGCGGACGCGATTTAGTATGTAAATTCTCTTACCTTTCGTCGTCTTGAGCCCTCGGTTGAATTAATATTTCTGTTCCAGGTATCGCTGTTTCCTGGGATCGCCTTCCGGAATGGTAGCTGCGTAGGAGCTGCGGAACGGAAACGTCAGAGGAATGAGGCTCCAATGGCCCTGGCAGGAATGCTGATCCCGCTTGGAAGAACTGGCCGAAGAGTGAAGAGACTGGATGCGAACTGTCGGCGCAACAGTCATGCGGAAGCGAGAGTCCTGGCTCGCCCTGGATTCGGTGAATTCACGCACTAATCGTCGGAGCTGATTCTTTCGACCCGCACGTCGCGTTCTTTTCGAGACGGCGCGCCACATTCAAAAGCGACCTTCGACTGACTGGATTCGAGTTGGTAAGCGGCGGTCCTCTCTATCCGTGTCGGTCCAGCAGAACGAAGATCGATTGTCACTTCGAATAGTACAGAGCTGTAGTTCCACAAGGTTAAGCGGCGGTCCTCTCTAACGAAGTAGAATTTCCAAGCAACTGTACTGATTCAAAGAGTGAATATGGTTGTATGAATACGCGAGAACCGTATGTAAACGCGAGGATAAATGAAATAAAATAAAGTTGATTGTAGGTAAAAATAAAGATATATTCTAAGTATAAAACCTGACTTACACTGATACTTTCCCTAAGCTAGATATAAGTACTTAATAAACTAGAACTTGAACTTAACTAGAAACAGAGGACACCTCGAAGAGGTGGCTGAGAGCCCTAAGGCATGGATCAGAGATTAGAATCGCGGGTACTCGGAAGGAGTCCCGGAGAGATCGAGTCGGAACGAGTGTCGGAGTACGAACTAACGATCCTGTCGCGTGCACGGGACCTCCTCGGTTCCCGTGGCGCGCGAGTCGCTGAGCCCTCGCGGTGGGGCGAACGTTCGAGTGGGGCGCGCCTCGCGGTGGGGCGGCCGGTCGGAGTGGGGCGCTCGCGTTACGCGTGAGCCGCGAGCGTCGAATGCGCGCGGGCGCGCGTCGCTACTTATGAATTAGAATATATATATGTACGTCGGTCTTAAAATTATATGTGTGTGTTGTTGGTGTTACAATGTGTGAGTCGTGTACTTAGAACTAGGATTCGAGTATTATCGGTATACGCATGAGAAGAGTGAATACGGGCGAATACTGGCGGGAGATTCTGGTCGTTGCTCTGATGGTGCCTCGTATGGTGCTGGATACGCGCGATAGCGCGGTCGGCTCGTCCATCTCCTAGGCGGATTTAGCGGATCGGCTGCCTTAGCTCGGCCAAAGGGCGGTTCGCCCGTGCGGTAGGATGCAGGTAGACGCAGGTAATTGGTTGTTGCGTGCTGCGGGAGGCGCCGGGGGGTGGAAGGCGATACGCCGGACGTTACACCTCCCCCCTTAGAAAAGGAATCTTGGCGGTGCCAAGATCTCCTGACTGGTGGGCACGACTGTGGGCGTTCCTCCGAATTCATTGCGCTGCCGGTTGGCTGCCGTAGTTCCGCCGAGTCTCTGCTCTCATTGGTGTAGCGGACTCGCTTCGCCTTCGGGGAGTGGCCTCTGTGACTGGTGAATGGACCCTCGGGATTGATTGGCCTGTTGCTGGCACTGTCATCACTTTCATCACTAGCACTAAGTTTATTGGCACTCGCATTAATGTTTTCCGCACTAAATTCGCACTCATTCAATTGTTTATCAGTCTCTTTCTGTTTTAAACCACTCATGCGCTTACATATTTTTATCTTATTCGAATGGACAATCTTAACTTTTCCCTTAACAGATAACATTACATTGTTGTTACCCAGAATTTCGAGTATTTTATATGGACCCACATATTGTGACTGAAATTTATGTTTGTAGGGTTCTCGCAGTAAATAAACCCACTGACCAACTTCGAATTTCTGGATATTTTGCTTACGGTCGTAGTAGTATTTTGCACGGCGCTTTGCATTATCTAAATTCTCTTTTGCAATTCTTTGGGAACTTGTGATTTTATCATTTAAATCTATTAAATAATCTGAGTATGTTTCATTTTCTGAGATGTCCTGGAATGGATTTTCGGATGGCGTTCTCGCGATACGCCCGAATACGAGTTCATGGGGTGTGTATAATGTTCCCTCATGTACGCTCGTATTATAGGAGAACATGGCGTACGGTAGCCATTTCTCCCAAACGCCACTGGTGTCGATGTAGTGTCTCAAATATTCTGCTAAAACATGGTGTGACCTTTCCACCGAGCCGTTCGTTTGCGGGTGGAAAGCTGTGGATTTATATTGTTTTATACGGAATTTTATGGCGATTGCTTTTATTAAACTATTGATGAAATTCGACCCTTGATCGGTCAAAATTCCTTTAGGACATCCGAACTTGCATATAAACCCGGTGATAAGGGCATCTGCTATATCGACTGCTGTGGTTTGCTTTAGCGGGATCGCGACGGAATATTTTGTGAGTAAGTCTTGGATTGTCAGGATGTTGGTGAACCCGTCGGGTGTAGTGGGAAGGGGTCCCATAACATCCATGGATATTTTATCAAATGCGCTACCTGGTGTGTCCGTTAACGTGAGAGGTTGCCGTGTCTTTACGCGAACTAATTTTTCGGTTTGACAACTTTTGCACTTACTAATGTAATTTTGGATATCGGATTTCATATTCGGCCAATAAAATCTTTCCCTAATTCGTGAATAAGTTTTGTTGACACCTTTGTGTCCGCCAACTGGTGTATCATGATTTTCTTTAATGATTTTTTCTCTATGTTGTTCTGGCGGTATGTGAATTAAGCCCTGACAAACGGTGATTTGTAGTGGAGTTTCGTAAAATAGGTCTTGGAGTATTCTTTGAACCTGAGACCAAGGGATTTTATCTAATGAGACTTGTGCCATGCTAATTGATGTGATTTGGAGTTCCGATATTACGTCATACAATGAACGAAGAGTCTCTACTACCATTTGAAAATCTATTGCTCGTTTTTCGTGCTCGATTACCGGCAGTTGTATATGGTAAAAGTTATCTACTTTAACGACTTTAGCTTTCGTAAGATTTATGTCGGACTTGTGAATGAAGAATTTTCCTGCTTTACTTAACTGGCTGGCGCCAGAATCATAAGGATGTCCAGCTTTGGTGATAAAAGTGACTAGATTATCGCGCCTAGTGGCGATAGTGTCGCGCGTGAATTTAAATAAGGGTTCGTATCGAATGTGTTCGGTCGGTAACTGATCTACCGCTGTGCGAATATCTTCCGATTCGGGCGAAGGTGGAGGCGGAGGAGGAGGCGGAGGCGGCATTGTGGATTTCTTTGGACGGTAAGGCTTCGGAACTGGATCAAAAATGTCCTCGTCGGATGAGGAGATTGGATTGAGAGGACAGATTTTAGCAGGATTGCGTGATAAAGCGTCTGCGTTTAGATTTGTCTTACCGGTTTTATACACAATCTCGTACTCGTACTCCGCTAGTTTTAGTCGCCACCTCACAAGTCGGCTGGATGGGTCTTTAACGGAATTCATCCACACCAGTGGACGATGGTCTGTTACAAGCTTGAATTGGTTCCCGTAAACATAAGGTCTGAATTGGTGCACGGCGTAGATAATTGCGAGACATTCCTTTTCTATTGTCGAATAATTCTTTTCTGCGGAATTAAGGAGTCTCGATGTATATGCGATTGGAAGGTCGCGGCCTATCGGGCCTTGACTTAAGACTGCACCGATAGCGTCTATTGATGCGTCTGTTGTAATTATAAACGGGATTTTGAAGTTCGGATACTGCAAAATAGGCGCTTCGCAGAGCGCATCTCGCAGTTGGACGAACGCGTTTTCCTGTTCGTTCCGCCAGGCGAATGGAGTATCTTTCTTTAAGAGGTTCGTAAGAGGTTTCGCAGTGTTCGAGAAATTTTGTATGAAACGCCTATAATAGCCTGCGAGTCCCAAGAATTGCTTTATTTGTTTTGGGTTCGACGGACGCGGGAAGTTTCGGACGGCGCTGACTTTGGAAGGATCCGGTTTCACGCCACTTTCACTAATGATGTGGCCCAGATAGCTAACTTCGCGACGAAGAAACTCACACTTATCGGGTTGCAGTGATAAATTTGACTCTCGAAGTTTGTTTGTGAGTTTTAGATATTTTGTGGCGTGCTCTTGGAGCGAACTGGCGTATACGACGATATCGTCCAAATATACAAATAATTCGTTACCCTGCAAGCCGGCAAGTACGCTGTCCATTAGACGTTGGAAAGTGGCGGGTGCATTTTTCAGGCCGAATGGCATACGCGTGAACTCAAAGTGTCCGTACGGTGTCGAAAACGCGGTTTTATGCGCGTCAGCGGGTTCCATTGGAATTTGGTGGAACCCGCTGGCTAAGTCGAACGTACTGAAATACTTGGCGCTTCCGAGCTGGTCCAGTATTTCAGTTATACACGGTAGCGGATATGCATCAGCAACGGACTTTTCGTTTAACGCTCTGTAATCTATAACGACTCTCCACCTTTTCTTTCCCTGTGAGTCGGCTTTTTTCGGGACGACCCAAAGAGGAGAGTTGTAGGGGGATTTCGAGTCTCGAATAACGCCATTCTGCAATAAAGTTTCGATCTGATTCCGGATCTCCTCTTTATGTGCGGGTGGAAAACGATACTGTTTCACATTTATCGGTTTGTCGTCGACAGTAGGAATTTTATGCGTTGTTGCTGTGGTATGACCCAGTTTATCGCCCTCGATGTAAAATAGATCTTGGCTCTTATCAATCAAGTCTATTACGTGATTTTTCTCTTCCTCGTTAAGATGTTCGAGCCTTAAGAGATCGATAATACGTTCGAGGCGGGATTTCACTGGCTGTGCGGATTTCGCGGCGGATTTTGTAACTTGCGCATAAGTTAGTTTCTGTTTTGCGCACGGAGAAGATCCTTGATCAGGACGTGGCGTTTTACGTGAAATTGAACGATCTAGATTTCCCTTCTGGGGATTGCCGGACGTATCGGCTGAGATTGAATTTGAATTCGACGTTCTAGAGAATGTCGTGAATAACGCGGAACTGTCTTCCTTCGAACATTTTGAAATATCGACTGGTTCCAATTCGATCGGAGGTAGAGCGATTTTTACAGTTTTATCTGTAGAGTTTATTACTCTTGTTATCACTGTATCTCCGGTAACTTTCACCAGCGCATTTCCAAAATAAATTCCTGGCGCTATATCCATGCGCGGAATTATTCCTTCGGCAAGGTGTGAATTAATTATCCGAACCTTTACCCCGATGTTCATGCGCGGTGGTACTAAGAATTGATGAAGTTTATTGAAAAAATTTTTCGCGGTTTTTCGCGGTTCTTTCGGCGGTTTCGAAGCGCGTTCCGTTTTTTCATGAAATTTCGACGATTTTTGAATTAGTGGTTTCGTTATTTCGGAGGTTTCTGGGACCGTTTTTTCTAAATTAGAATCTGGTTTAGCCCCCGACGAAACTATATCGCGGCAGAAAGGAATGGTCGTACCGTGCCATTTGATTTCCTTTTTTAGGAAGGAAATTTCTGCGTCGGCACAGAAGCCCGAGCCCAAAATTCCGTCTGGGCCTAATGGAAAATTATCGTCGACGACATTGAACGGCACGACGCGCCCGAACAAAACAATATTGACTGTCCCTACCGTGGTAACTTGCCCATTAGTAACTCCCGTAATCACGAGTGTTTCGGACGTGTCTACGCGCGCGTGTGGGGACAAAGCGGAACGTTTGATTACGTTTATTTCCGCGCCAGTATCAATCATGAATTCGGTCATCTTTAGGAGAGCGGCCGAATTCAATATGACGCTTGGAGTGTTTGTCTTGCCCGTAAGATTTACAGCTGCACCGAGTCGTTGTCTTCGGTGGCTGGGTCGTTCGTCGCGAGAGATCTGATATTGCGATTGGCCTCGCGTCCTGTCTCGCGGCGTGGCGGGAGGCCATTCCCGTTTCCCGACTGCCTAATATTATTATTAAATTGTCTTCGGCGACATTCTTCTATTTCGTGACCCTCGCTTTTGCAATATCTGCAAAACTTAGTTCGCGGCGCGATCGGTCGTGGATTTTCGTAACCGGCTCTATTCATAGGAGTTTCGCGAGGGGTAGCGAGGTACGATGTATTCGGCGCTTGCCGCGGTGGCGCTAACCTGAGCCGACAATCTCTGGCGTAATGCCCGGAGTTATTGCATTTCGAGCAAATAACATTGTCGCGGTTGGATCTAGGTTCTACGCGCGAACGAGATTTTGATAATCGCTCCCGGTCTAGTTCGTGGCGCTTGTATAGCTCGCGGGCGCGTGTGAACGCTTCCTGCGGTGAATGAACCTGGTTTACGGGGAACGGAATTCGAATGTCTGGAATCAACCCGTCAATGAAGCAACGTAATGTAAGCTCTTCAACGTCTGAAGAGCTTCGCGACGCGTACGGCGAAAGTCGCTCGCAGTCAACGATTGCGGATCTCAGATCTTTTACTCTACTAATGTAATCGAGTATGTGTTCATCCTCCCTCATAAATATGTTAGTGAGCTGTCCGCGATAGTGATCCGCGGATCGTAAGGTGCTGAAGGTTTGCCTGTGTATGTCCGTTAACTCTAAAATTGAACTACATTGTTCGTCCTCGAGGGCTGAGTACGCGCGTCCCTTTAATTTTCCCTTAACTAGACGCGTGAAAGTCCGTTCGCAGCCGTTGGGTATTAGGTCATACGCGCGTTTACAGGCTCGCGTAAACTGTAGAACGGGAATATTTTCACCGTCGAAGTGAGGAACGGCTTCCAATGCCTGTTTTAAAGACAATTCATCGTGACCATTTCCGAGATCGGCTTGCGCGCTCTGTGGCGTAGTGTAATCTAATCGCGGTAATTCGAGAGAAGCGGTATCGTTACGCGTTATGGTTTGAGATCGGCGGACGGCGTCTAACTCGCGGCGAAGTTCCTCGATCTGTTGCATTAACAGAAGGGTGTTATCGGCGGATTTATCACCTACACTAGCGTCGGCGGTTCTTGGAAGCGGTTCGGCGAACGCGTCTTGGAAATCGATAGCGCGTGAGACAGGGTGATTCTTTTCGGCGTCGGTATTCGTGGCTGTACCGCGCGGCGGCTGGTGGCGTGTCTTAACTGGCGTTCGCGTCGCCATAGCTGGTCGCGTATTCGAACTAGCAGAATTTCTAGAGAAACGCGAATCTATCCCACCGCTGTCACCAAATTCGTGTCACGTCCTGGCCCGAGAGAATTTCTCGTGTGGGAGACGGACGACACGTAGCCGAAACGCGGAACCGATCACTCGATTGTGATGGGTGCCGTGGTTCCTTTAATGGGACGCGAACACTATAAGCACACGCGGACGCGATTTAGTATGTAAATTCTCTTACCTTTCGTCGTCTTGAGCCCTCGGTTGAATTAATATTTCTGTTCCAGGTATCGCTGTTTCCTGGGATCGCCTTCCGGAATGGTAGCTGCGTAGGAGCTGCGGAACGGAAACGTCAGAGGAATGAGGCTCCAATGGCCCTGGCAGGAATGCTGATCCCGCTTGGAAGAACTGGCCGAAGAGTGAAGAGACTGGATGCGGAAGCGAGAGTCCTGGCTCGCCCTGGATTCGGTGAATTCACGCACTAATCGTCGGAGCTGATTCTTTCGACCCGCACGTCGCGTTCTTTTCGAGACGGCGCGGCACATTCAAAAGCGACCTTCGACTGACTGGATTCGAGTTGGTAAGCGGCGGTCCTCTCTATCCGTGTCGGTCCAGCAGAACGAAGATCGACTGTCACTTCGAATAGCACGGAGCTGTAGTTCCACAAGGTTAAGCGGCGGTCCTCTCTAACCAAGTAGAATTTCCAAGCAACTGTACTGATTCAAAGAGTGAATATGGTTGTATGGATACGCGAGAATAAATGAAATAAAATAGAGTCGAATGTAGGTAAAAATAAAGATATATTTTAAGTATAAAACCTGACTTACACTGATACTTTCCCTAAGCTAGATATAAGTACTTAATAAACTAGAACTTGAACTTAACTAGAAACAGAGAACACCTCGAAGAGGTGGCAGACAGCCCTAAGGCATGGAGAAGAGATTGGAATCGCGGGTACTCGGAAGGAGTCCCAGAGAAATCGAGTCGGAACGAGTGTCGGAGTATGAACTAACGATCCTGTCGCGTGCACGGGACCTCCTCGGTTCCCGTGGCGCGCGAGTCGCTGAGCCCTCGCGGTGGGGCGAACGTTCGAGTGGGGCGCGCCTCGCGGTGGGGCGGCCGGTCGGAGTGGGGCGCTCGCGTTACGCGTGAGCCGCGAGCGTCGAATGCGCGCGGGCGCGCGTCGCTACTTATGAATTAGAATATATATATGTACGTCGGTCTTAAAATTATATGTGTGTGTTGTTGGTGTTACAATGTGTGAGTCGTGTACTTAGAACTAGGATTCGAGTATTATCGGTATACGCATGAGAAGAGTGAATACGGGCGAATACTGGCGGGAGATTCTGGTCGTTGCTCTGATGGTGCCTCGTATGGTGCTGGATACGCGCGATAGCGCGGTCGGCTCGTCCATCTCCTAGGCGGATTTAGCGGATCGGCTGCCTTAGCTCGGCCAAAGGGCGGTTCGCCCGTGCGGTAGGATGCAGGTAGACGCAGGTAATTGGTTGTTGCGTGCTGCGGAGGCGCCGGGGGGTGGAAGGCGATACGCCGGACGTTACACATGACACTTCGCAAATCACATTATATCTTACCATGAAACAGAGAAATGAGAGGCGATATCGCGTTTTAAGAAGCATTAGAAATCTATTGCTACGATACGTAGACATCTGCAAACGCTAATTCCTAGCGAGGAAGTGTCGCATTTACATTCATTTGAAGTGTAGACGAGGAATACATGACAATTCCCAAATCATATTATATCTTACCATGAAACATAGAAATGAGATGCGATATCGCGTTTTAAGAAGCATTAGAAATCTATTGCTACGATACGTAGACATCTGCAAACGCTATTTCCTTGCTAGGAAGTGTCGCATTTACATTCATTTGAAGTGTCGACGAGGAATACATGACACTTCGCAAATCATATTATATCTTAACATGAAACATAGAAATGAGATGCGATTTCGCGTTTTAAGAAGCATTAGAACACTATTGCCACGATAGGTAGACATTTGCAAACGCTATTTCCTTGCAGAGAAGTGTCCCATTTACATTCATTTGAAGTGTAGAGGAGGAATACAGAACACTTAGCAAATCATATTACATCTTACCATGAAACATAGAAATGAGATGCGATATCGCGTTTTAAGAAGCATTAGAAATTAATTGCTACGATACGTAGACATCTGCAAACGCTATTTCCTTGCTAGGAAGTGTCGCATTTACATTCATTTGAAGTGTAGACGAGGAATACATGACACTTCGCAAATCATATTATATCTTAACATGAAACATAGAAATGAGATGCGATATCGCGTTTTATGAATCATAAGATCTCTATTGCTACGAAACGTAGCCATCTGCAAACGCTATTTCCTTGCAAGGAAGTGTCGCATTTACATTCATTTGAAGTGTAGACGGGGAATACATCACACTTCGCAAATCATATTATATCTTACCATGAAACATAGAAATGAGATGCGATATCGCGTTTTAAGAAGCATTAGATATCTATTGCTACGATACGTGGACATCTGCAGACGCTATTTCCTTGCAAGGAAGTGTCGCATTTACATTCATTTGAAGTGTGGACGAGGAATACATAACAGTTCGCAAATCATATTATATCTTACCATGAAACATAGAAATGAGATGCGATATCGCGTTTTAAGAAGCATTAGAACTCTATTGCTACGATACCTAGACATCTGCAGACGCTATTTCCTAGCAAGGAAGTGTCGCATTTGCATTCATTTGAATCGTAGACGAGGAATGCATAACACTTCGCAATGAATATAATATCTTATCATGAAACATAGATATGAGATGCGATATCTCGTTTTAAGAAGCATTTGAACTCTATTGCTTCGATACGTAGACATCTGCAAACGCTATTTCCTTGCTAGGAAGTGTCGCATTTACATTCATTTGAAGTGTAGACGAGGAATACATGACACTTCGCAAATCATATTATATCTTAACATGAAACATAGAAATGAGATGCGATATCGCGTTTTATGAATCATAAGATCTCTATTGCTACGAAACGTAGCCATCTGCAAACGCTATTTCCTTGCAAGGAAGTGTCGCATTTACATTCATTTGAAGTGTAGACGGGGAATACATCACACTTCGCAAATCATATTATATCTTACCATGAAACATAGAAATGAGATGCGATATCGCGTTTTAAGAAGCATTAGATATCTATTGCTACGATACGTGGACATCTGCAGACGCTATTTCCTTGCAAGGAAGTGTCGCATTTACATTCATTTGAAGTGTGGACGAGGAATACATAACAGTTCGCAAATCATATTATATCTTACCATGAAACATAGAAATGAGATGCGATATCGCGTTTTAAGAAGCATTAGAACTCTATTGCTACGATACCTAGACATCTGCAGACGCTATTTCCTAGCAAGGAAGTGTCGCATTTGCATTCATTTGAATCGTAGACGAGGAATGCATAACACTTCGCAATGAATATAATATCTTATCATGAAACATAGATATGAGATGCGATATCTCGTTTTAAGAAGCATTTGAACTCTATTGCTTCGATACGTAGACATCTGCAAACGCTATTTCCTTGCAAGGAAGTGTCGCATTTACATTCATTTGAAGTGTAGATGAGGAATACGTAACACTTCGCAAATCATATTATATCTTACCATGAAACATAGAAATGAGATGCGATATCGCGTTTTAAGAAGCATTAGAAATCTATTGCTACGATACGTAGACATCTGGAAACGCTATTTCCTAGCGAGGAAGTATCGCATTCACATTCATTTGAAGTGTAGACGAGGAATACATAACACTTCGCAAATCATGTTATATCTTACCATGAAACATAGAAATGAGATGCGATATCGCGTTTTAAGAATCATATGAACTCTATTGCTACGATACGTCGACATCTGCAAACGCTATTTCCTTGCAAGGAAGTGTCGCATTTACTTTCATTTGAATCGTAGACGAGGAATGCATAACACTTCGCAGTGAATATTATATCTTATCATGAAACATAGATATGAGATGCAATATCTCGTTTTAAGAAGCATTAGAACTCTATTGCTACGATACGTAGACATCTGCAAACGCTATTCCCTAGCGAGGAAGTGTCGCATTCACATTCATTTGAAGTGTAGACGAGGAATACATAACACTTCGCAAATCATATTATATCTTACCATGAAACATAGAAATGAAATGGAATATCGCGTTTTAAGAATCATAAGAACTCTATTGCTACGATACGTAGACATCTGCAAACGCTATTTCCTTGCAAGAAAGTGTCGCATTTACATTCATTTGAATCGTAGACGAGGAATGCATAACACTCCGCAATGAATATTATATCTTATTATGAAACATAGATATGAGATGCAATATCTAGTTTTAAGAAGCATTTGAACTCTATTGCTTCGATACGTAGACATCCGCAAACGCTATTTCCTAGCGAGGAAGTGTCGCATTCACATTCATTTGAAGTGTAGACGAGGAATACATAACACTTCGCAAATCATATTACATCTTACCATGAAACGTAGAAATGAGATGCGATATCGCGTTTTAAGAAGCATTAGAACTCTATTGCTACGATACCTAGACATCTGCAGACGCTATTTCCTAACAAGGAAGTGTCGCATTTACATTCATTTGAAGTGTAGACGATGAATACATGACACTTCGCAAATCATATTATATCTTACCATGAAACATAGAAATGGGGTGCGATATCGCGTTTTAAGAAGTATTAGAAAGCTATTGCTACGATACGTAGACATCTGCAAACGCTATTTCCTTGCAAGGAAGTGTCGCATTTACATTCATTTGAAGTGTAGATGAGGAATACGTAACACTTCGCAAATCATATTATATCTTACCATGAAACATAGAAATGGGGTGCGATATCGCGTTTTAAGAAGCATTAGAAATCTATTGCTACGATACGTAGACATCTGGAAACGCTATTTCCTAGCGAGGAAGTATCGCATTCACATTCATTTGAAGTGTAGACGAGGAATACATAACACTTCGCAAATCATGTTATATCTTACCATGAAACATAGAAATGAGATGCGATATCGCGTTTTAAGAATCATATGAACTCTATTGCTACGATACGTCGACATCTGCAAACGCTATTTCCTTGCAAGGAAGTATCGCATTTACTTTCATTTGAATCGTAGACGAGGAATGCATAACACTTCGCAGTGAATATTATATCTTATCATGAAACATAGATATGAGATGCAATATCTCGTTTTAAGAAGCATTAGAACACTATTGCTACGATACCTAGACATCTGCAGACGCTATTTCCTAGCAAGGAAGTGTCGCATTTACATTCATTTGAAGTGTAGACGAGGAATACATGACACTTCGCATATCATATTATATCTTATCATGAAACATAGAAATGAGATGCGATATCGCGTTTTAGGAAGCATTAGAAAGCTATTGCTACGATACGTAGACATCTGCAAACGCTATTTCCTAGCGAGGAAGTGTCGCGTTCACATTCATTTGAAGTGTAGACGAGGAATACATAACACTTCGCAAATCATATTATATCTTACCATGAAACATAGAAATGAGATGCGATAACGCGTTTTATGAATCATAAGAACTCTATTGCTACGATACGTAGACATCTGCAAACGCTATTTCCTTGCAAGGAAGTGTCGCATTTACATTCATTTGAATCGTAGACGAGGAATGCCTAACACTTCGCAATGAATATTATATCTTATCATGAAACATAGATATGAGATGCAATATCTCGTTTTGAGAAGCATTTGAACTTTATTGCTTCGATACGTAGACATCTGCAAACGGTATTTCCTTGCAAGGAAGTGTCGCATCTACATTCATTTGAAGTGTAGACGAGGAATACATAACACTTCGCAAATCATATTATGTCTTCCCATGAAACATAGAAATGAGATGCGATATCGCGTTTTAAGGAGCATTAGAACCCTATTGCTGCGATACGTAGACAACTGCAAACGCTATTTCCTTGCAAGGAAGTGTCGCATTTACATTCATTTGAATCGTATACGAGGAATGCATAACACTTCGCAATGAATATTATATCTTATCATGAAACATAGTGTAACGTCCGGCGTATCGCCTTCCACCCCCCGGCGCCTCCCGCAGCACGCAACTACCTATTACCTGCGTCTACCTGCATCCTACCGCACGGGCGAACCGCCCTTTGGCCGAGCTAAGGCAGCCGATCCGCTACATCCGCCTAGGAGATGGACGAGCCGACCGCGCTATCGCGCGTACCCAGCACCATACGAGGCACCACCAGAGCAACGACCAGAATCTCCCGCCAGTATTCGCCCGTATTCACTCTTCTCATGCGTATTCCGATAATACTCGAATCCTAGTTCTAAGTACACGACTCACACATTGTAACACCAACAACACACACACATAATTTTAAGACCGACGTACATATATATATTCTAATTCATTAGTAGCGACGCGCGCATCCGACGCTCGCGGCTCACGCGTAACGCGAGCGCTCCCACTCCGACCGGCCGCCCCACCGCGAGGCGCGCCCCACTCGAACGTACGCCCCACCGCGAGGGCTCAGCGACTCGCGCGCCACGGGAACCGAGGAGGTCCCGTGCACGCGACAGGATCGTCAGTTCATACTCCGACACTCGTTCCGACTCGATTTCTCCGGGACTCCTTCCGAGTACCCGCGATTCCAATCTCTTCTCCATGCCTTAGGGCTGTCTGCCACCTCTTCGACGTGTTCTCTGTTTCTAGTTAAGTTCAAGTTCTAGTTTATTAAGTACTTATATCTAGCTTAGGGAAAGTATCAGTGTAAGTCAGGTTTTATACTTAAAATATATCTTTATTTTTACCTACATTCGACTCTATTTTATTTCATTTATTCTCGCGTATCCATACAACCATATTCACTCTTTGAATCAGTACAGTTGCTTGGAAATTCTACTTGGTTAGAGAGGACCGCCGCTTAACCTTGTGGAACTACAGCTCCGTGCTATTCGAAGTGACAGTCGATCTTCGTTCTGCTGGACCGACACGGATAGAGAGGACCGCCGCTTACCAACTCGAATCCAGTCAGTCGAAGGTCGCTTTTGAATGTACCGCGCCGTCTCGAAAAGAACGCGACGTGCGGGTCGAAAGAATCAGCTCCGACGATTAGTGCGTGAATTCACCGAATCCAGGGCGAGCCAGGACTCTCGCTTCCGCATCCAGTCTCTTCACTCTTCGGCCAGTTCTTCCAAGCGGGATCAGCATTCCTGCCAAGGCCATTGGAGCCTCATTCCTCTGACGTTTCCGTTCCGCAGCTCCTACGCAGCTACCATTCCGGAAGGCGATCCCAGGAAACAGCGATACCTGGAACAGAAATATTAATTCAACCGAGGGCTCAAGACGACGAAAGGTAAGAGAATTTACATACTAAATCGCGTCCGCGTGTGCTTATAGTGTTCGCGTCCCATTAAAGGAACCACGGCACCCATCACAATCGAGTGATCGGTTCCGCGTTTCGGCTACGTGTCGTCCGTATCCCACACGAGAAATTCTCTCGGGCCAGGACGTGACAATAGATATGAGATGCAATATCTCGTTTTAAGAAGCATTTGAACTCTATTGCTACGATACCTAGACATCTGCAGACGCTATTTCCTAGCAAGGAAGTGTCGCATTTACATTCATTTGAAGTGTAGACGAGGAATACATAAAACATCGCAAATCATATTACATATTACCATGAAACATAGAAATGAGATGCGATTTCGCGTTTTAAGAAGAATTAGAGAGCTATTGCTACGATACGTAGACATCTGCAAACGCTATTTCCTTACAAGGAAGTGTCGCATTTACTTTCATTTGAATCGTAGACGAGGAATGCATATCACTTCGCACTGAATATTATATCTTATCAAGAAACATAGATATGAGATGCAATATCTCGTTTTAAGAAGCATTTGAACTCTATTGCTTCGATACGTAGACATCTTCAAACGCTATTTCCTTGCAAGGAAGTGTCGCATTTACATTCATTTGAAGTGTAGAAGAGGAATACATAACACTTCGCAAATCATATTATATATTACCATGAAACATAGAAATGAGATGCGATTTCGCGTTCTAAGAAGCATCAGAAATCCATTGCTACGATACGTAGACATCTGCAAACGCTATTTCCTTGCAAGGAAGTGTCGCATTTACATTCATTTGATGTGTAGACGAGGAATACATAACACTTAGCAAATCATATTACATCTTACCATGAAACATAGAAATGAGATGCGATATCGCGCTTTAAGAAGCATTAGAAATCTATTGCTACGATACGTAGACATCTGCAAACGCTAATTCCTAGCGAGGAAGTGTCGCATTCACATTCATTTGAAGTGTAAACGAGGAATGCATAACACTTCGCAATGAATATTATATCTTATCATGAAACATAGATATGAGATGCAATAAGTCGTTTTAAGAAGCATTAGAACCCTATTGCTACGATACGTAGACAATTGCAAACGCTATTTCCTTGCAAGGAAGTGTCGCATTTACATTCATTTGATTCGTATACGAGGAATGCATAACACTTCGCAATGAATATTATATCCTATCATGAAACATAGATATGAGATGCAATATCTCGTTTTAAGAAGCATTTGAACTCTATTGCTACGATACCTAGACATCTGCAGACGCTATTTCCTAGCAAGGAAGTGTCGCATTTACATTCATTTGAAGTGTAGACGAGGAATACATGACACTTCGCAAATCATATTATATCTTACCATGAAACATAGAAATGAGATGCTATATCTCGTTTTAAGAAGCATTTGAACTCTATTGCTACGATACCTAGATATCTGCAGTCGCTATTTCCTAGCAAGGAAGTGTCGCATTTACATTCATTTGAAGTGTAGACGAGGAATACATAAAACTTCGCAAATCATATTATATATTACCATGAAACATAGAAATGAGATGCGATTTCGCGTTTTAAGAAGAATTAGAGAGCTATTGCTACGATACGTAGACATCTGCAAACGCTATTTCCTTGCAAGGAAGTGTCGCATTTACTTTCATTTGAATCGTAGACGAGGAATGCATATCACTTCGCACTGATTATTATATCTTATCAAGAAACATAGATATGACATGCAATATCTCGTTTTAAGAAGCATTTGAACTCTATTGCTTCGATACGTAGACATCTTCAAACGCTATTTCCTTGCAAGGAAGTGTCGCATTTACATTCATTTGAAGTGTAGACGAGGAATACATAACACTTCGCAAATCATATTATATGTTACCATGAAACATAGAAATGAGATGCGATTTCGCGTCCTAAGAAGCATCAGAAATCCATTGCTACGATACGTAGACATCTGCAATCGCTATTTCCTTGCAAGGAAGTGTCGCATTTACATTCATTTGATGTGTAGACGAGGAATACATAACACTTAGCAAATCATATTACATCTTAACATGAAACATAGAAATGAGATGCGATATTGCGCTTTAAGAAGCTTTAGAAATCTATTGCTACGATACGCAGACATCTGCAAACGCTAATTCCTAGCGAGGAAGTGTCGCATTTACATTCATTTGAAGTGTAGACGAGGAATACATAACACTTCGCAAATCATATTATATATTACCATGAAACATAGAAATGAGATGCGATGTCGCGTTTTAAGAAGCATTAGAACACTATTGCCACGATAGGTAGACATTTGCAAACGCTATTTCCTTGCAAAGAAGTGTCCCATTTACATTCATTTGAAGTGTCGAGGAGGAATACAGAGCACTTAGCAAATCATATTACATCCTACCATGAAACATAGAAATGAGATGCGATATCGCGCTTTAAGAAGAATTAGAAATATATTGCTACGATACGTAGACATCTGCAAACGCTAATTCCTAGCGAGGAAGTGTCGCATTCACATTCATTTGAAGTGTAGAAGAGGAATACATGACACTTCGCAAATCATATTATATCTTACCATGAAACAGAGAAATGAGAGGCGATATCGCGTTTTAAGAAGCATTAGAAATCTATTGCTAGGATACGTAGACATCTGCAATCGCTATTTCTTTGCAAGGAAGTGTCGCATTTACATTCATTTGAATCGTAGACGAGGAATGCATGACACTTCGCAATGAATATTATATCTTATCATGAAATATAGAAATGAGATGCGATATCGCGTTTTAAGAAGCATTAGAAAGCTATTGTTACGATACGTAGACATCTGCAAACGCTATATCCTTGCAAGGAAATGTCGCATTTACGTTCATTTGAATCGTAGACGAGGAATGCATAGCACTTCGCAATGAATATTATATCTTATAATGAAACATAGAAATGAGATGCCATATCGCGTTTTAAGAAGCATTAGAACTCTATTGCTACGATACCTAGACATCTGCAGACGCTATTTCCTTGCAAGGAAGTGTCGCATTTACATTCATTTGAAGTGTAGACGAGGAATACACAACACTTCGCAAATCATATTATTTATTACCATGAAACATAGAAATGAGATGCGATTTCGCGTTTTAAGAAGCATTAGAACACTATTGCCACGATAGGTAGACATTTGCAAACGCTATTTCCTCGCAGAGAAGTGTCCCATTTACATTCACTTGAAGTGTACAGGAGCAATACAGAACACTTAGCAAATCTTATTACATCTTACCATGAAACATAGAAATGAGATGCGATATCGCGCTTTAAGAAGAATTAGAAATATATTGCTACGATACGTAGACATCTGCAAACGCTATTTCCTTGCTAGGAAGTGTCGCATTTACATTCATTTGAAGTGTAGACGAGGAATACATGGCACTTCGCAAATCATATTATATCTTAACATGAAACATAGAAATGAGATGCGATTTCGCGTTTTAAGAAGCATTAGAACACTATTGCCACGATAGGTAGACATTTGCAAACGCTATTTCCTTGCAGAGAAGTGTCCCATTTACATTCATTTGAAGTGTAGAGGAGGAATACAGAACACTTAGCAAATCATATTACATCTTACCATGAAACATAGAAATGAGATGCGATATCGCGTTTTAAGAAGCATTAGAAATCTATTTCTACGATACGTAGACATCTGCAAACGCTATTTCTTTGCAAGGAAGTGTCGCAATTACATTCATTTGAAGTGTAGACGAGGAATACATAACACTTCGCAAATCATATTATATCTTACCATGAAACATAGAAATGAGATGCGATATCGCGTTTTAAGAATCATAAGATCTCTATTGCTACGATACGTAGCCATCTGCAAACGCTATTTCCTTGCAAGGAAGTGTCGCATTTACATTCATTTGAAGTGTAGACGGGGAATACATCACACTTCGCAAATCATATTATATCTTACCATGAAACATAGAAATGAGATGCGATATCGCGTTTTAAGAAGCATTAGATATCTATTGCTACGATACGTGGATATCTGCAGACGCTATTTCCTTGCAAGGAAGTGTCGCATTTACATTCATTTGAAGTGTAGACGAGGAATACATAACAGTTCGCAAATCATATTATATCTTACCATGAAACATAGAAACGAGATGCGATATCGCGTTTTAAGAAGCATTAGAACTCTATTGCTACGATACCTAGACATCTGCAGACGCTATTTCCTAGCAAGGAAGTGTCGCATTTACATTAATTTGAATCGTAGACGAGGAATGCATAACACTTCGCAATGAATATAATATCTTATCATGAAACATAGATATGAGATGCAATATCTCGTTTTAAGAGGCATTTGAACTCTATTGCTTCGATACGTAGACATCTGCAAGCGCTATTTCCCTGCAAGGAAGTGTCGCATTTACATTCATTAGAAGTGTAGACGAGGAATACATAACACTTCGCAAATCATATTATATCTTACCATGAAACATAGAAATGAGATGCGATATCGCGTTTTAAGGAGCATTAGAACTCTATTGCTACGATACGTAGACATCTGCAAACGCTATTCCCTAGCGAGGAAGTGTCGCATTCACATTCATTTGAAGTGTAGACGAGGAATACATAGCACTTCGCAAATCATATTATATCTTACCATGAAACATAGAAATGAAATGGAATATCGCGTTTTAAGAATCATAAGAACTCTATTGCTACGATACGTAGACATCTGCAAACGCTATTTCCTTGCAAGAAAGTGTCGCATTTACATTCATTTGAATCGTAGACGAGGAATGCATAACACTCCGCAATGAATATTATATCTTATTATGAAACATAGATATGAGATGCAATATCTAGTTTTAAGAAGCATTTGAACTCTATTGCTTCGATACGTAGACATCCGCAAACGCTATTTCCAAGCGAGGAAGTGTCGCATTCACATTCATTTGAAGTGTAGACGAGGAATACATAACACTTCGCAAATCATATTACATCTAACCATGAAACGTAGAAATGAGATGCGATATCGCGTTTTAAGAAGCATTAGAACTCTATTGCTACGATACCTAGACATCTGCAGACGCTATTTCCTAACAAGGAAGTGTCGCATTTACATTCATTTGAAGTGTAGACGATGAATACATGACACTTCGCAAATCATATTATATCTTACCATGAAACATAGAAATGGGGTGCGATATCGCGTTTTAAGAAGTATTAGAAAGCTATTGCTACGATACGTAGACATCTGCAAACGTTATTTCCTTGCAAGGAAGTGTCGCATTTACTTTCATTTGAATCGTAGACGAGGAATGCATAACACTTCGCAATGAATATTATATCTTATCATGAAACATAGATATGAGATGCAATATCTCGTTTTAAGAAGCATTTGAACTCTATTGCTTCGATACGTAGACATCTGCAAACGCTATTTCCTTGCAAGGAAGTGTCGCATTTACATTCATTTGAAGTGTAGATGAGGAATACGTAACACTTCGCAAATCATATTATATCTTACCATGAAACATAGAAATGAGATGCGATATCGCGTTTTAAGAAGCATTAGAAATCTATTGCTACGATACGCAAACATCTGGAAACGCTATTTCCTAGCGAGGAAGTATCGCATTCACATTCATTTGAAGTGTAGACGAGGAATACATAACACTTCGCAAATCGTGTTATATCTTACCATGAAACATAGAAATGAGATGCGATATCGCGTTTTAAGAATCGTATGAACTCTATTGCTACGATACGTAGACACCTGCAAACGCTATTTCCTTGCAAGGAAGTGTCGCAATTACATTCATTTGATGTGTAGACGAGGAATACATAACACTTCGCAAATCATATTATATCTTACCATGAAACATAGAAATGAGATGCGATATCGCGTTTTAAGAATCGTAAGATCTCTATTGCTACGATACGTAGCCATCTGCAAACGCTATTTCCTTGCAAGGAAGTGTCGCATTTACATTCATTTGAAGTGTAGACGCGGAATACGTAACACTTCGCAATTCATATTATATGTTACCATGAAACATAGAAATGAGATGCGATTTCGCGTCCTAAGAAGCATCAGAAATCCATTGCTACGATACGTAGACATCTGCAAACGCTATTTCCTTGCAAGGAAGTGTCGCATTTACATTCATTTGATGTGTAGACGAGGAATACATAACACTTAGCTAATCATATTACATCTTACAATGAAACATAGAAATGAGATGCGATATCGCGCTTTAAGAAGCATTAGAATTCTATTGCTACGATACGTAGACATCTGCAAACGCTAATTCCTAGCGAGGAAGTGTCGCATTCACATTCATTTGAGGTGTAAACGAGGAATGCATAACACTTCGCAATGAATATTATATCTTATCATGAAACATAGATATGAGATGCAATAAGTCGTTTTAAGAAGCATTTGAACTTTATTGCTTCGATACGTAGACATCTGCAAACGCTATTTCCTTGCAAGGAAGTGTCGCATTTACATTCATTTGATTCGTATACGAGGAATGCATAACACTTCGCAATGAATATTATATCCTATCATGAAACATAGATATGAGATGCAATATCTCGTTTTAAGAAGCATTTGAACTCTATTGCTACGATACCTAGACATCTGCAGACGCTATTTCCTAGCAAGGAAGTGTCGCATTTACATTCATTTGAAGTGTAGACGAGGAATACATGACACTTCGCAAATCATATTATATCTTACCATGAAACATAGAAATGGGATGCAATATCTCGTTTTAAGAAGCATTTGAACTCTATTGCTACGATACCTAGATATCTGCAGACGCTATTTCCTAGCAAGGAAGTGTCGCATTTACATTCATTTGAAGTGTAGACGAGGAATACATAACACTTCGCAAATCATATTATATATTACCATGAAACATAGAAATGAGATGCGATTTCGCGTTTTAAGAAGCATTAGAACACTATTGCCACGATAGGTAGACATTTGCAAACGCTATTTCCTTGCAAAGAAGTGTCCCATTTACATTCATTTGAAGTGTCGAGGAGGAATACAGACCCCCTAGCAAATCATATTACATCTTACCATGAAACATAGAAATGAGATGCGATATCGCGCTTTAAGAAGAATTAGAAATATATTGCTACGATACGTAGACATCTGCAAACGCTAATTCCTAGCGAGGAAGTGTCGCATTCACATTCATTTGAAGTGTAGAAGAGGAATACATGACACTTCGCAAATCATATTATATCTTACCATGAAACAGAGAAATGAGAGGCGATATCGCGTTTTAAGAAGCATTAGAAATCTATTGCTACGATACCTAGACATCTGCAGACGCTATTTCCTTGCAAGGAAGTGTCGCATTTACATTCATTTGAAGTGTAGACGAGGAATACATAACACTTCGCAAATCATATTATATATTACCATGAAACATAGAAATGAGATGCGATTTCGCGTTTTAAGAAGCATTAGAACACTATTGCCACGATAGGTAGACATTTGCAAACGCTATTTCCTCGCAGAGAAGTGTCCCATTTACATTCATTTGAAGTGTAGAGGAGCAATACAGAACACTTAGCAAATCTTATTACATCTTACCATGAAACATAGAAATGAGATGCGATATCGCGCTTTAAGAAGAATTAGAAATATATTGCTACGATACGTAGACATCTGCAAACGCTAATTCCTAGCGAGGAAGTGTCGCATTTACATTCATTTGAAGTGTAGACGAGGAATACATAACACTTCGCAAATCATATTATATCTTACCATGAAACATACAAATGAGATGCGATATCGCGTTTTAAGAATCATGAGAACTCTATTGCTACGATACGTAGACATCTGCAAACGCTATTTCCTTGCAAGGAAGTGTCGCATTTACATTCATTTGAAGTGTAGTCGAGGAATACATGACAATTCCCAAATCATATTATATCTTACCATGAAACATAGAAATGAGATGCGATATCGCGTTTTAAGAAGCATTAGAAATCTATTGCTACGATACGTAGACATCTGCAAACGCTATTTCCTTGCTAGGAAGTGCCGCATTTACATTCATTTGAAGTGTAGACGAGGAATACATGACACTTCGCAAATCATATTATATCTTAACATGAAACATAGAAATGAGATGCGATTTCGCGTTTTAAGAAGCATTAGAACACTATTGCCACGATAGGTAGACATTTGCAAACGCTATTTCCTTGCAGAGAAGTGTCCCATTTACATTCATTTGAAGTGTAGAGGAGGAATACAGAACACTTAGCAAATCATATTACATCTTACCATGAAACATAGAAATGGGATGCGATATCGCGTTTTAAGAAGCATTAGAACTCTATTGCTACGATACCTAGACATCTGCAGACGCTATTTCCTAGCAAGGAAGTGTCGCATTTACATTAATTTGAATCGTAGACGAGGAATGCATAACACTTCGCAATGAATATAATATCTTATCATGAAACATAGATATGAGATGCAATATCTCGTTTTAAGAGGCATTTGAACTCTATTGCTTCGATACGTAGACATCTGCAAGCGCTATTTCCTTGCAAGGAAGTGTCGCATTTACATTCATTAGAAGTGTAGACGAGGAATACATAACACTTCGCAAATCATATTATATCTTACCATGAAACATAGAAATGAGATGCGATATCGCGTTTTAAGGAGCATTAGAACTCTATTGCTACGATACGTAGACATCTGCAAACGCTATTCCCTAGCGAGGAAGTGTCGCATTCACATTCATTTGAAGTGTAGACGAGGAATACATAACACTTCGCAAATCATATTATATCTTACCATGAAACATAGAAATGAAATGGAATATCGCGTTTTAAGAATCATAAGAACTCTATTGCTACGATACGTAGACATCTGCAAACGCTATTTCCTTGCAAGAAAGTGTCGCATTTACATTCATTTGAATCGTAGACGAGGAATGCATAACACTCCGCAATGAATATTATATCTTATTATGAAACATAGATATGAGATGCAATATCTAGTTTTAAGAAGCATTTGAACTCTGTTGCTTCGATACGTAGACATCCGCAAACGCTATTTCCAAGCGAGGAAGTGTCGCATTCACATTCATTTGAAGTGTAGACGTGGAATACATAACACTTCGCAAATCATATTACATCTTACCATGAAACGTAGAAATGAGATGCGATATCGCGTTTTAAGAAGCATTAGAACTCTATTGCTACGATACCTAGACATCTGCAGACGCTATTTCCTAACAAGGAAGTGTCGCATTTACATTCATTTGAAGTGTAGACGATGAATACATGACACTTCGCAAATCATATTATATCTTACCATGAAACATAGAAATGTGGTGCGATATCGCGTTTTAAGAAGTATTAGAAAGCTATTGCTACGATACGTAGACATCTGCAAACGTTATTTCCTTGCAAGGAAGTGTCGCATTTACTTTCATTTGAATCGTAGACGAGGAATGCATAACACTTCGCAATGAATATTATATCTTATCATGAAACATAGATATGAGATGCAATATCTCGTTTTAAGAAGCATTTGAACTCTATTGCTTCGATACGTAGACATCTGCAAACGCTATTTCCTTGCAAGGAAGTGTCGCATTTACATTCATTTGAAGTGTAGATGAGGAATACGTAACACTTCGCAAATCATATTATATCTTACCATGAAACATAGAAATGAGATGCGATATCGCGTTTTAAGAAGCATTAGAAATCTATTGCTACGATACGCAAACATCTGGAAACGCTATTTCCTAGCGAGGAAGTATCGCATTCACATTCATTTGAAGTGTAGACGAGGAATACATAACACTTCGCAAATCGTGTTATATCTTACCATGAAACATAGAAATGAGATGCGATATCGCGTTTTAAGAATCGTATGAACTCTATTGCTACGATACGTAGACACCTGCAAACGCTATTTCCTTGCAAGGAAGTGTCGCAATTACATTCATTTGATGTGTAGACGAGGAATACATAACACTTCGCAAATCATATTATATCTTACCATGAAACATAGAAATGAGATGCGATATCGCGTTTTAAGAATCGTAAGATCTCTATTGCTACGATACGTAGCCATCTGCAAACGCTATTTCCTTGCAAGGAAGTGTCGCATTTACATTCATTTGAAGTGTAGACGCGGAATACATAACACTTCGCAATTCATATTATATGTTACCATGAAACATAGAAATGAGATGCGATTTCGCGTCCTAAGAAGCATCAGAAATCCATTGCTACGATACGTAGACATCTGCAAACGCTATTTCATTGCAAGGAAGTGTCGCATTTACATTCATTTGATGTGTAGACGAGGAATACATAACACTTAGCTAATCATATTACATCTTACAATGAAACATAGAAATGAGATGCGATATCGCGCTTTAAGAAGCATTAGAAATCTATTGCTACGATACGTAGACATCTGCAAACGCTAATTCCTAGCGAGGAAGTGTCGCATTCACATTCATTTGAGGTGTAAACGAGGAATGCATAACACTTCGCAATGAATATTATATCTTATCATGAAACATAGATATGAGATGCAATAAGTCGTTTTAAGAAGCATTTGAACTTTATTGCTTCGATACGTAGACATCTGCAAACGCTATTTCCTTGCAAGGAAGTGTCGCATTTACATTCATTTGATTCGTATACGAGGAATGCATAACACTTCGCAATGAATATTATATCCTATCATGAAACATAGATATGAGATGCAATATCTCGTTTTAAGAAGCATTTGAACTCTATTGCTACGATACCTAGACATCTGCAGACGCTATTTCCTAGCAAGGAAGTGTCGCATTTACATTCATTTGAAGTGTAGACGAGGAATACATGACACTTCGCAAATCATATTATATCTTACCATGAAACATAGAAATGAGATGCAATATCTCGTTTTAAGAAGCATTTGAACTCTATTGCTACGATACCTAGATATCTGCAGACGCTATTTCCTAGCAAGGAAGTGTCGCATTTACATTCATTTGAAGTGTAGACGAGGAATACATAACACTTCGCAAATCATATTATATATTACCATGAAACATAGAAATGAGATGCGATTTCGCGTTTTAAGAAGCATTAGAACACTATTGCCACGATAGGTAGACATTTGCAAACGCTATTTCCTTGCAAAGAAGTGTCCCATTTACATTCATTTGAAGTGTCGAGGAGGAATACAGACCCCCTAGCAAATCATATTACATCTTACCATGAAACATAGAAATGAGATGCGATATCGCGCTTTAAGAAGAATTAGAAATATATTGCTACGATACGTAGACATCTGCAAACGCTAATTCCTAGCGAGGAAGTGTCGCATTCACATTCATTTGAAGTGTAGAAGAGGAATACATGACACTTCGCAAATCATATTATATCTTACCATGAAACAGAGAAATGAGAGGCGATATCGCGTTTTAAGAAGCATTAGAAATCTATTGCTACGATACCTAGACATCTGCAGACGCTATTTCCTTGCAAGGAAGTGTCGCATTTACATTCATTTGAAGTGTAGACGAGGAATACATAACACTTCGCAAATCATATTATATATTACCATGAAACATAGAAATGAGATGCGATTTCGCGTTTTAAGAAGCATTAGAACACTATTGCCACGATAGGTAGACATTTGCAAACGCTATTTCCTCGCAGAGAAGTGTCCCATTTACATTCATTTGAAGTGTAGAGGAGCAATACAGAACACTTAGCAAATCTTATTACATCTTACCATGAAACATAGAAATGAGATGCGATATCGCGCTTTAAGAAGAATTAGAAATATATTGCTACGATACGTAGACATCTGCAAACGCTAATTCCTAGCGAGGAAGTGTCGCATTTACATTCATTTGAAGTGTAGACGAGGAATACATAACACTTCGCAAATCATATTATATCTTACCATGAAACATACAAATGAGATGCGATATCGCGTTTTAAGAATCATGAGAACTCTATTGCTACGATACGTAGACATCTGCAAACGCTATTTCCTTGCAAGGAAGTGTCGCATTTACATTCATTTGAAGTGTAGTCGAGGAATACATGACAATTCCCAAATCATATTATATCTTACCATGAAACATAGAAATGAGATGCGATATCGCGTTTTAAGAAGCATTAGAAATCTATTGCTACGATACGTAGACATCTGCAAACGCTATTTCCTTGCTAGGAAGTGCCGCATTTACATTCATTTGAAGTGTAGACGAGGAATACATGACACTTCGCAAATCATATTATATCTTAACATGAAACATAGAAATGAGATGCGATTTCGCGTTTTAAGAAGCATTAGAACACTATTGCCACGATAGGTAGACATTTGCAAACGCTATTTCCTTGCAGAGAAGTGTCCCATTTACATTCATTTGAAGTGTAGAGGAGGAATACAGAACACTTAGCAAATCATATTACATCTTACCATGAAACATAGAAATGGGATGCGATATCGCGTTTTAAGAAGCATTAGAAATCTATTTCTACGATACGTAGACATCTGCAAACGCTATTTCTTTGCAAGGAAGTGTCGCAATTACATTCATTTGAAGTGTAGACGAGGAATACATAACACTTCGCAAATCATATTATATCTTACCATGAAACATAGAAATGAGATGCGATATCGCGCTTTAAGAAGAATTAGAAATATATTGCTACGATACGTAGACATCTGCAAACGCTAAATCCTAGCGAGGAAGTGTCGCATTTACATTCATTTGAAGTGTAGACGAGGAATACATAACACTTCGCAAATCATATTATATCTTACCATGAAACATAGAAATGAGATGCGATATCGCGTTTTAAGAAGCATTAGAACTCTATTGCTACGATACGTAGACATCTGCAAACGCTATTTCTTTGCAAGGAAGTGTCGCATTTACATTCATTTGAAGTGTAGACGAGGAATACATGACACTCCGCAAATCATATTATATCTTACCATGAAACATAGAAATGAGATGCGATATCGCGTTTTAAGAAGCATTAGAACTCTATTGCTACGATACCTAGACATCTGCAGACGCTATTTCATAGCAAGGAAGTGTCGCATTTACATTCATTTGAAGTGTAGACGAGGAATACATGGCACTTCGCAAATCATATTATATCTTACCATGAAACATAGAAATGAGATGCGATATCGCGTTTTAAGGAGCATTAGAAATCTATTGCTACGATACGTAGACATCTGCAAACGCTATTTCCAAGCAAGGAAGTGTCGCATTTACATTCATTTGAAGTGTAGACGAGGAATACATGACACTTCGCAAATCATATTATATCTAACCATGGAACATAGAAATGAGATGCGATGTCGCGGTTTAAGAAGCATTAGAACACTTTTGCTACGATACCTAGATATCTGCAGACGCTATTTCCTAGCGAGGAAGTGTCGCATTTACATTCATTTGAAGTGTAGACGAGGAATACATAACACTTCGCAAATCATATTATATCTTACCATGAAACATACAAATGAGATGCGATATCGCGTTTTAAGAATCATGAGAACTCTATTGCTACGATACGTAGACATCTGCAAACGCTATTTCCTTGCAAGGAAGTGTCGCATTTACATTCATTTGAAGTGTAGTCGAGGAATACATGACAATTCCCAAATCATATTATATCTTACCATGAAACATAGAAATGAGATGCGATATCGCGTTTTAAGAAGCATTAGTAATCTATTGCTACGATACGTAGACATCTGCAAACGCTATTTCCTTGCTAGGAAGTGCCGCATTTACATTCATTTGAAGTGTAGACGAGGAATACATGACACTTCGCAAATCATATTATATCTTAACATGAAACATAGAAATGAGATGCGATTTCGCGTTTTAAGAAGCATTAGAACACTATTGCCACGATAGGTAGACATTTGCAAACGCTATTTCCTTGCAGAGAAGTGTCCCATTTACATTCATTTGAAGTGTAGAGGAGGAATACAGAACACTTAGCAAATCATATTACATCTTACCATGAAACATAGAAATGGGATGCGATATCGCGTTTTAAGAAGCATTAGAAATCTATTTCTACGATACGTAGACATCTGCAAACGCTATTTCTTTGCAAGGAAGTGTCGCAATTACATTCATTTGAAGTGTAGACGAGGAATACATAACACTTCGCAAATCATATTATATCTTACCATGAAACATAGGAATGAGATGCGATATCGCGCTTTAAGAAGAATTAGAAATATATTGCTACGATACGTAGACATCTGCAAACGCTAAATCCTAGCGAGGAAGTGTCGCATTTACATTCATTTGAAGTGTAGACGAGGAATACATAACACTTCGCAAATCATATTATATCTTACCATGAAACATACAAATGAGATGCGATATCGCGTTTTAAGAATCATGAGAACTCTATTGCTACGATACGTAGACATCTGCAAACGCTATTTCCTTGCTAGGAAGTGCCGCATTTACATTCATTTGAAGTGTAGACGAGGAATACATGACACTTCGCAAATCATATTATATCTTAGCATGAAACATAGAAATGAGATGCGATTTCGCGTTTTAAGAAGCATTAGAACACTATTGCCACGATAGGTAGACATTTGCAAACGCTATTTCCTTGCAGAGAAGTGTCCCATTTACATTCATTTGAAGTGTAGAGGAGGAATACAGAACACTTAGCAAATCATATTACATCTTACCATGAAACATAGAAATGGGATGCGATATCGCGTTTTAAGAAGCATTAGAAATCTATTTCTACGATACGTAGACATCTGCAAACGCTATTTCTTTGCAAGGAAGTGTCGCATTTACATTCATTTGAAGTGTAGACGAGGAATACATAACACTTCGCAAGTCATATTATACCTTACCATGAAACATAGAAATGAGATGCGATATCGCGTTTTAAGAATCATAAGAACTCTATTTCTACGATACGTACACATCTGCAAACGCTATTTCCTTCCAAGGAAGTGTCTCATTTACATTCATTTGAAGTGTAGACGAGGAATACATAACACTTCGCAAATTATATAATATCTTATCACGAAACATAGAAATGAGATGCTATATCGCGTTTTAAGAAGCATTAGAACTCTGTAGCTACGATACCTAGACATCTGCAGACGCTATTTCCTAGCAAGGAAGTGTCGCATTTACATTCATTTGAAGTGTAGACGAGGAATACATGGCACTTCGCAAATCATATTATATCTTACCATGAAACATAGAAATGAGATGCGATATCGCGTTTTAAGGAGCATTAGAAATCTATTGCTACGATACGTAGACATCTGCAAACGCTATTTCCAAGCAAGGAAGTGTCGCATTTACATTCATTTGAAGTGTAGACGAGGAATACATGACACTTCGCAAATCATATTATATCTAACCATGGAACATAGAAATGAGATGCGATGTCGCGGTTTAAGAAGCATTAGAACACTTTTGCTACGATACCTAGATATCTGCAGACGCTATTTCCTAGCAAGGAAGTGCCGCATTTACATTCATTTGAAGTGTAGACGAGGAATACATGACACTTCGCAAATCATATTATATCTTACCATGAAACATAGAAATGAGATGCGATATCGCGTTTTAAGAAGCATTAGAACACTATTGCTACGATAGGTAGACATTTGCAAATGCTATTTCCTTGCAAGGAAGTGTCGCATTTACATTCATTTGAAGTGTAGACGAGGAAGACATAACTCTCCGCAAATCATATTATATCTTACCATGAAACATAGTAATGGGATGCGGTATCGCGTTTTAAGAAGCATTAGAACACTATTGCTACGATAGGTAGACATTTGCAAACGCTATTTCCTTGCAAGGAAGTGTCGCATTTACATTCATTTGAAGTGTAGAGGAGGAATACATAGTGTAACGTCCGGCGTATCGCCTTCCACCCCCCGGCGCCTCCCGCAGCACGCAACAGCCAATTACCTGCGTCTACCTGCATCCTACCGCACGGGCGAACCGCCCTTTGGTCGAGCTAAGGCAGCCGATCCGCTAAATCCGCCTAGGAGATGGACGAGCCGACCGCGCTATCGCGCGTATCCAGCACCATATGAGGCACCATCAGAGCAACGACCAGAATCTCCCGCCAGTATTCGCCCGTATTCACTCTTCTCATGCGTATACCGATAATACTCGAATCCTAGTTCTAAGTACACGACTCACACATTGTAACACCAACAACACACACATATAATTTTAAGACCGACGTACATATATATATTCTAATTCATAAGTAGCGACGCGCGCCCGCGCGCATTCGACGCTCGCGGCTCACGCGTAACGCGAGCGCCCCACTCCGACCGGCCGCCCCACCGCGAGGCGCGCCCCACTCGAACGTTCGCCCCACCGCGAGGGCTCAGCGACTCGCGCGCCACGGGAACCGAGGAGGTCCCGTGCACGCGACAGGATCGTTAGTTCGTACTCCGACACTCGTTCCGACTCGATCTCTCCGGGACTCCTTCCGAGTACCCGCGATTCTAATCTCTGATCCATGCCTTAGGGCTCTCAGCCACCTCTTCGAGGTGTCCTCTGTTTCTAGTTAAGTTCAAGTTCTAGTTTATTAAGTACTTATATCTAGCTTAGGGATAGTATCAGTGTAAGTCAGGTTTTATACTTAGAATATATCTTTATCTTTACCTACAATCAACTTTATTTTATTTCATTTATCCTCGCGTTTACATACGGTTCTCGCGTATTCATACAACCATATTCACTCTTTGAATCAGTACAGTTGCTTGGAAATTCTACTTCGTTAGAGAGGACCGCCGCTTAACCTTGTGGAACTACAGCTCTGTACTATTCGAAGTGACAATCGATCTTCGTTCTGCTGGACCGACACGGATAGAGAGGACCGCCGCTTACCAACTCGAATCCAGTCAGTCGAAGGTCGCTTTTGAATGTGGCGCGCCGTCTCGAAAAGAACGCGACGTGCGGGTCGAAAGAATCAGCTCCGACGATTAGTGCGTGAATTCACCGACTCCAAGGCGAGTCAGGACTACCACTTCCGCATGACTGTTGCGCCGACAGTTCGCATCCAGTCTCTTCACTCTTCAGCCAGTTCTTCCAAGCGGGATCAGCATTCCTGCCAGGGCCATTGGAGCCTCATTCCTCTGACGTTTCCGTTCCGCAGCTCCTACGCAGCTACCATTCCGGAAGGCGATCCCAGGAAACAGCGATACCTGGAACAGAAATATTAATTCAACCGGGGGCTCAAGACGACGAAAGGTAAGAGAATCTACATACTAAATCGCGACCGCGTGTGCTTATAGTGTTCGCGTCCCATTAAAGGAACCACGGCACCCATCACAATCGAGTGATCGGTTCCGCGTTTCGGATACGTGTCGTCCGTCTCCCACACGAGAAATTCTCTCGGGCCAGGACGTGACACGTGACACTTCGCAAATCATATTATATCTTACCATGAAAGATAGAAATGAGATGCGATATCGCGTTTTAAGAAGCATTAGAACACAATTGCTACGATAGGTAGACATTTGCAAACTCTATTTCCTTGCAAGGATGTGTCCATTTACATTCATTTCAAGTGTAGAGGAGGAACACATAACACATCGCAAGTCATATTACATCTTACCATGAAACATAGAAATGAGATGCGATATCGCGTTTTAAGAAGCATTAGAACTCTATTGCTACGGTACCTAGACATCTGCAGACGCTATTTCCTAGCAAGGAAGTGTCGCATTTACATTCATTTGAAGTGGAGACGAGGAATACATGACACTTCGCAAATCATATTATATCTTACCATGAAACATAGAAATGAGATGCGATATCCCGTTTTAAGAAGCATTAGAAAGCTATTGCTACGAAACGTAGACATCTGCAAACGCTATTTCCTTGCAAGGAAGTGTCGCATTTACTTTCATTTGAATCGTAGACGAGGTATGCATAACACATCGCAATGAATATTACATCTTACCATGAAACATAGAAATGAGATGCGATATCGCGCTTTAAGAAGCATTAGAAATCTATTGCTACGATACGTAGACATCTGCAAACGCTATTTCCTAGCGAGGAAGTGTCGCATTCACATTCATTTGAAGTGTAGACGAGGAATACATGACACTTCGCAAATCATATTATATCTTACCATGAAACATAGAAATGAGATGCGATATCGCGTTTTAAGAAGCATTAGAACACTATTGCTACGATAGGTAGACATTTGCAAACGCTATTTCCTTGCTAGGAAGTGTCGCATTTACATTCATTTGTAGTGTAGAGAAGGAATACATAACACTTCGCAAATCATATTACATCTTACCATGAAACATAGAAATGAGATGCGATATCGCGTTTTAAGAAGCATTAGAATACCATTGCTACGATACCTAGACATCTGCGGAGGCTATTTCCTAGCAAGGAAGTGTCGCATTTACATTCATTTGAAGTGTAGACGAGGAATACATGACACTTCGCAAATCATATTATATCTTAGCATGAAATATAGAAATGTGATGCGATATCGCGTCTTAAGAAGCATTAGAAAGCTATTGCTACGATACCTAGACATCTGCAGACGCTATTTCCTTTCAAGGAAGTGTCGCATTTACATTCATTTGAAGTGTAGACGAGGAGTAGATAACACTTCGCAAATCATATTATATCTTACCGTGAAACATAGAAATGAGATGCGATATCGCGTTTTAAGAATCATATGAACTCTATTGGTACGATACGTAGACACCTGCAAACGCTATTTCCTAGCGAGGAAGTGTCGCATTCACATTCATTTGAAGTGTAGATGAGGAATACATGACACTTCGCAAATCATATTATATCCTACCATGAAACATAAAAGTGAGATGCGATATCGCGATTTAAGAATCAGAAGAACTCTATTGCTACGATACGTAGACATATGCAAACGCTATTTCCTTGCAAGGAAGTGTCGCATTTACATTCATTTGAATCGTAGACGAGGAATGCATAATACTTTGCAATGAATATTATATCTTATCATGAAACATAGATATGAGATGCAATATCTCGTTTTAAGAAGCATTTGAACTCTATTGCTTCGATACGTAGACATCTGCAAACGCTATTTCCTTGCAAGGAAGCGTCGCATTTATATTCATTTGAAGTGTAGACGAGGAATACATAACACTTCGCAAGTCATATTATATCTTACCATGAAACATAGAATTGAGATGCGATATCGCGTTTTAAGAAGCATTAGAACACTATTGCTACGATAGGTAGACATTTGCAAACGCTATTTCCTTGCAAGGAAGTGTCGCATTTACATTCATTTGAAGTGTAGAGAAGGAATACATAACACTTCGCAAATCATATTACATCTTACCATGAAACAGAAATGAGATGCGATATCGCGTTTTAAGAAGCATTAGAACTCCATTGCTACGATATCTAGACATCTGCAGACGCTATTTCCTAGCAAGGAAGTGTCGCATTTACATTCATTTGAAGTGTAGACGAGGAATACGTGACACTTCGCAAATCATATTATATCTTACCATGAAAGATAGAAATGAGATGCGATATCGCGTTTTAAGAAGCATTAGAACACAATTGCTACGATAGGTAGACATTTGCAAACTCTATTTCCTTGCAAGGATGTGTCCATTTACATTCATTTCAAGTGTAGAGGAGGAACACATAACACATCGCAAGTCATATTACATCTTACCATGAAACATAGAAATGAGATGCGATATCGCGTTTTAAGAAGCATTAGAACTCTATTGCTACGGTACCTAGACATCTGCAGACGCTATTTCCTAGCAAGGAAGTGTCGCATTTACATTCATTTGAAGTGGAGACGAGGAATACATGACACTTCGCAAATCATATTATATCTTACCATGAAACATAGAAATGAGATGCGATATCCCGTTTTAAGAAGCATTAGAAAGCTATTGCTACGAAACGTAGACATCTGCAAACGCTATTTCCTTGCAAGGAAGTGTCGCATTTACTTTCATTTGAATCGTAGACGAGGTATGCATAACACATCGCAATGAATATTACATCTTACCATGAAACATAGAAATGAGATGCGATATCGCGCTTTAAGAAGCATTAGAAATCTATTGCTACGATACGTAGACATCTGCAAACGCTATTTCCTAGCGAGGAAGTGTCGCATTCACATTCATTTGAAGTGTAGACGAGGAATACATGACACTTCGCAAATCATATTATATCTTACCATGAAACATAGAAATGAGATGCGATATCGCGTTTTAAGAAGCATTAGAACACTATTGCTACGATAGGTAGACATTTGCAAACGCTATTTCCTTGCTAGGAAGTGTCGCATTTACATTCATTTGTAGTGTAGAGAAGGAATACATAACACTTCGCAAATCATATTACATCTTACCATGAAACATAGAAATGAGATGCGATATCGCGTTTTAAGAAGCATTAGAATACCATTGCTACGATACCTAGACATCTGCGGAGGCTATTTCCTAGCAAGGAAGTGTCGCATTTACATTCATTTGAAGTGTAGACGAGGAATACATGACACTTCGCAAATCATATTATATCTTAGCATGAAATATAGAAATGTGATGCGATATCGCGTCTTAAGAAGCATTAGAAAGCTATTGCTACGATACCTAGACATCTGCAGACGCTATTTCCTTTCAAGGAAGTGTCGCATTTACATTCATTTGAAGTGTAGACGAGGAGTAGATAACACTTCGCAAATCATATTATATCTTACCGTGAAACATAGAAATGAGATGCGATATCGCGTTTTAAGAATCATATGAACTCTATTGGTACGATACGTAGACACCTGCAAACGCTATTTCCTAGCGAGGAAGTGTCGCATTCACATTCATTTGAAGTGTAGATGAGGAATACATGACACTTCGCAAATCATATTATATCCTACCATGAAACATAAAAGTGAGATGCGATATCGCGATTTAAGAATCAGAAGAACTCTATTGCTACGATACGTAGACATATGCAAACGCTATTTCCTTGCAAGGAAGTGTCGCATTTACATTCATTTGAATCGTAGACGAGGAATGCATAATACTTTGCAATGAATATTATATCTTATCATGAAACATAGATATGAGATGCAATATCTCGTTTTAAGAAGCATTTGAACTCTATTGCTTCGATACGTAGACATCTGCAAACGCTATTTCCTTGCAAGGAAGCGTCGCATTTATATTCATTTGAAGTGTAGACGAGGAATACATAACACTTCGCAAGTCATATTATATCTTACCATGAAACATAGAATTGAGATGCGATATCGCGTTTTAAGAAGCATTAGAACACTATTGCTACGATAGGTAGACATTTGCAAACGCTATTTCCTTGCAAGGAAGTGTCGCATTTACATTCATTTGAAGTGTAGAGAAGGAATACATAACACTTCGCAAATCATATTACATCTTACCATGAAACAGAAATGAGATGCGATATCGCGTTTTAAGAAGCATTAGAACTCCATTGCTACGATATCTAGACATCTGCAGACGCTATTTCCTAGCAAGGAAGTGTCGCATTTACATTCATTTGAAGTGTAGACGAGGAATACGTGACACTTCGCAAATCATATTATATCTTACCATGAAAGATAGAAATGTGATGCGATATCGCGTTTTAAGAAGCATTAGAAAGCTATTGCTACGATACGTAGACATCTGCAAACGCTATTTCCTAGCGAGGAAGTATCGCATTCACATTCATTTGAAGTGTAGACGAGGAATACATAACACTTCGCAAATCATGTTATATCTTACCATGAAACATAGAAATGAGATGCGATATCTCGTTTTAAGAATCATATGAACTCTATTGCTACGATACGTAGACATCTGCAATCGCTATTTCCTTGCCAGGAAGTGTCGCATTTACTTTCATTTGAATCGTAGACGAGGAATGCATAACACTTCGCAATGAATATTACATCTTACCATGAAACATAGAAATGAGATGCGATATCGCTCTTTAAGAAGCATTAGAAATCTATTGCTACGATACGTAGACACCTGCAAACGCTATTTCCTAGCGAGGAAGTGTCCCATTCACATTCATTTGAAGGGTAGACGAGGAATACATGACACTTCGCAAATCATATTATGTCTAATCATGAAACATAGATATGAGATGCGATATCGCGTTTTAAGAATCATAAGAACTCTATTGCTACGATACATATACATCTGCAAACGCTGTTTCCTAGCGAGAAAGTGTCGCATTCACATTCATTTGAAGAGTAGACGAGGAATACATGACACTTCGCAATGAATATTATATCTTATCATGAAACATAGATATGAGATGCAATATCTCGTTTTAAGAAGCATTTGAGCTCTATTTCTTCGATACGTAGACACCTTCAAACGCTATTTCCTTGCAAGGAAGTGTCGCATTTACATTCATTTGAAGTGTAGGCGAGGAATACATAACACTTCGCAAATCATATTATATCTTACCATGAAACATAGAAATGAGATGCGATATCGCGTTTTAAGAAGCATTGGAACTCTATTGCTACGTTAGGTAGACATCTGCAAACGCTATTTCCTAGCAAGGAAGTGTCGCATTTACATTCATTTGAAGTGGAGACGAGGAATACATGACACTTCGCAAATCATATTATATCTTACCATGAAACATAGAAATGAGATGCGATATCGCGTTTTAAGAATCATATGAACCCTATTGCGACGATACGTAGACATCTGCAATCGCTATTACCTTGCAAGGAAGCGTCGCATTTACTTTCATTTGAATCGTAGACGAGGAATGCATAACACTTCGAAATGAATATTACATCTTACCACGAAACATAGAAATGAGATGCGATATCGCGCTTTAAGAAGCATTAGAATCTATTGCTACGATACGTAGACATCTGCAAACGCTATTTCCTAGCGAGGAAGTGTCGCATTCACATTCATTTGAAGTGTAGACGAGGAATACATGACACTTCGCAAATCATATTATATCTTACCATGAAACATAGAAATGAGATGCGATATCGCGTTTTAAGAAGCATTAGAACAATATTGCTACGATAGGTAGACATTTGCAAACGCTATTTCCTTGCAAGGAAGTGTCGCATTTACATTCATTTGAAGTGTAGAGAAGGAATACATAACACTTCGCAAATCATATTACATCTTACCATGAAACAGAAATGAGATGCGATATCGCGTTTTAAGAAGCATTAGAACTCCATTGCTACGATACCTAGACATCTGCAGACGCTATTTCCTAGCAAGGAAGTGTCGCATTTACATTCATTTGAATCGTAGACGAGGAATGCATAACACTTCGCAATGATTATTATATCTTATCATGAAACATAGATATTAGATGAAATATCTCGTTTTAAGAAACATTTGAACTCTATTGCTTCGATACGTAGACATCTGCAAACGCTATTTCCTTGCAAGGAAGTGTCGCATTTACATTCATTTGAAGTGTAGACGAGGAATACATAACACTTCGCAAATCACATTATATCTAACCATGAAACATAGAAATGAGATGCGATATCGCGTTTTAAGAATCATAAGAACTCTATTGCTACGATACGTATACATCTGCAGACGCTATTTCCTTGCAAGGATGTGTCGCATTTACATTCATTTGAAGTGTAGACGAGGAGTACATGACACTTCGCAAATCATATTATATCTTACCATGAAACATAGAAATGAGATGCGATATCGCGTTTTAAGAAGCATTAGAAGTCTATTGCTACGTTACGTAGACATCTGCAAACGCTATTTCCTTGCAAGGAAGTGTCGCATTTACATTCATTTGAAGTGTAGAGAAGGAATACATAACACTTCGCAAATCATATTACATCTTACCATGAAACATAGAAATGAGATGCGATATCGCGTTTTAAGAAGCATTAGAACTCCATTGCTACGATACCTAGACATCTGCAGACGCTATTTCCTAGCAAGGAAGTGTCGCATTTACATTCATTTGAAGTGTAGACGAGGAATACGTGACACTTCGCAAATCATATTATATCTTACCATGAAACATAGAAATGAGATGCGATATCGCGTTTTAAGAAGCATTAGAAATCTATTGCTACGATACGTAGACATCTGCAAACGCTATTTCCTTGCTAGGAAGTGTCGCATTTACATTCATTTGAAGTGTAGACGAGGAATACGTGGCACTTCGAAAATCATATTATATCTTACCATGAAACATAGAAATGAGATGCGATATCGCGTTTTAAGAAGCATTAGAAATCTATTGCTACGATACGTAGACATCTGCAAACGCTATTTCCTTGCTAGGAAGTGTCGCATTTACATTCATTTGAAGTGTAGACGAGGAATACGTGGCACTTCGAAAATCATATTATATCTTACCATGAAAGATAGAAATGAGATGCGATATCGCGTTTTAAGAATCATAATAACTCTATTGCTACGATACGTAGACATCTGCAAACGCTATTTCCTTGCGAGGAAGTGTCGCATTTACATTCATTTGAATCGTAGACGAGGAATGCATGACACTTCGCAATGAATATTATATCTTATCATGAAACATAGATATGAGATGCAATATCTCGTTTCAAGAAACATTTGAACTCTATTGCTTCGATACGTAGACATCTGCAAACGCTATTTCCTTGCAAGGAAGTGTCGCATTTACATTCATTTGAAGTGTAGACGAGGAATACATAACACTTCGCAAATCATATTATATCTTACCATGAAACATAGAAATGAGATGCGATATCGCGTTTTAAGAAGCGTTAGAACTCCATTGCTACGATACCTAGACATCTGCAGACGCTATTTCCTAGCAAGGAAGTGTCGCATTTACATTCATTTGAAGTGTAGACGAGGAATACGTGTGTAACGTCAGGCGTATCGCCTTCCACCCCCCGGCGCCTCCCGCAGCACGCAACAACCAATTACCTGCGTCTACCTGCATCCTACCGCACGGGCGAACCGCCCTTTGGCCGAGCTAAGGCAGCCGATCCGCTACATCCGCCTAGGAGATGGACGAGCCGACCGCGCTTTCGCGCGTACCCAGCACCATACGAGGCACCACCAGAGCAACGACCAGAATCTCCCGCCAGTATTCGCCCGTATTCACTCTTCTCATGCGTATACCGATAATACTCGAATCCTAGTTCTAAGTACACGACTCGCACATTGTAACACCAACAACACACACACATAATTTTAAGACCGACGTACATATATATATTCTAATTCATTAGTAGCGACGCGCGCCCGCGCGCATCCGACGCTCGCGGCTCACGCGTAACGCGAGCGCTCCCACTCCGACCGGCCGCCCCACCGCGAGGCGCGCCCCACTCGAACGTACGCCCCACCGCGAGGGCTCAGCGACTCGCGCGCCACGGGAACCGAGGAGGTCCCGTGCACGCGACAGGATCGTCAGTTCATACTCCGACACTCGTTCCGACTCGATTTCTCCGGGACTCCTTCCGAGTACCCGCGATTCCAATCTCTTCTCCATGCCTTAGGGCTGTCTGCCACCTCTTCGAGGTGTTCTCTGTTTCTAGTTAAGTTCAAGTTCTAGTTTATTAAGTACTTATATCTAGCTTAGGGAAAGTATCAGTGTAAGTCAGGTTTTATACTTAAAATATATCTTTATTTTTACCTACATTCGACTCTATTTTATTTCATTTATTCTCGCGTATCCATACAACCATATTCACTCTTTGAATCAGTACAGTTGCTTGGAAATTCTACTTGGTTAGAGAGGACCGCCGCTTAACCTTGTGGAACTACAGCTCCGTGCCATTCGAAGTGACAGTCGATCTTCGTTCTGCTGGACCGACACGGATAGAGAGGACCGCCGCTTACCAACTCGAATCCAGTCAGTCCAAGGTCGCTTTTGAATGTGCCGCGCCGTCTCGAAAAGAACGCGACGTGCGGGTCGAAAGAATCAGCTCCGACGATTAGTGCGTGAATTCACCGAATCCAGGGCGAGCCAGGACTCTCGCTTCCGCATCCAGTCTCTTCACTCTTCGGCCAGTTCTTCCAAGCGGGATCAGCATTCCTGCCAGGGCCATTGGAGCCTCATTCCTCTGACGTTTCCGTTCCGCAGCTCCTACGCAGCTACCATTCCGGAAGGCGATCCCAGGAAACAGCGATACCTGGAACAGAAATATTAATTCAACCGAGGGCTCAAGACGACGAAAGGTAAGAGAATTTACATACTAAATCGCGTCCGCGTGTGCTTATAGTGTTCGCGTCCCATTAAAGGAACTACGGCACCCATCACAATCGAGTGATCGGTTCCGCGTTTCGGATACGTGTCGTCCGTCTCCCACACGAGAAATTCTCTCGGGCCAGGACGTGACACGTGACACTTCGCAAATCATATTATATCTTACCATGAAAGATAGAAATGTGATGCGATATCGCGTTTTAAGAAGCATTAGAAAGCTATTGCTACGATACGTAGACATCTGCAAACGCTATTTCCTAGCGAGGAAGTATCGCATTCACATTCATTTGAAGTGTAGACGAGGAATACATAACACTTCGCAAATCATGTTATATCTTACCATGAAACATAGAAATGAGATGCGATATCTCGTTTTAAGAATCATATGAACTCTATTGCTACGATACGTAGACATCTGCAGACACTATTTCCTAGCAAGGAAGTGTCGCATTTACATTCATTTGAAGTGTAGTCGAGGAATACATGACACTTCGCAAATCATATTATATCTTACCATGAAACATAGAAATGAGATGCGATAGCGCGTTTTGAGAATCATAAGAACTCTATTGCTACGATACGTAGAAATCTGCAAACGCTACTTCCTTGCAAGGATGTGTCGCAATTACATTCATTTGAAGTGTAGACGAGGAATATATAACACTTCGCAAATCATATTATATCTTACCATGAAACATAGAAATGAGATGCGATATCGCCTTTTAAGAAGCATTAGAAACCTATTGCTACGATAGGTAGACATCTGCAAACGCTATTTCCTTTCAAGGAAGTGTCGCATTTACATTCATTTGAAGTGTAGAGAAGGAATACATAACACTTCGCAAATCATATTACATCTTACCATGAAACATAGAAATGAGATGCGATATCGCGTTTTAAGAAGCGTTAGAACTCCATTGCTACGATACCTAGACATCTGCAGACGCTATTTCCTAGCAAGGAAGTGTCGCACTTACATTCATTTGAAGTGGAGACGAGGAATACATGACACTTCGCAAATCATATTATATCTTACCATGAAACATAGAAATGAGATGCGATATCGCGTTTTAAGAATCATATGAACTCTATTGCGACGATACGTAGACATATGCAAACGCTATTTCCTTGCAGAGAAGTGTCCCATTTACATTCATTTGAAGTGTAGAGGAGGAATACAGAACATTTAGCAAATCATATTACATCTTACCATGAAACATAGAAATGAGATGCGATATCGCGTTTTAAGAAGCATTAGAAATCTATTTCTACGATACGTAGACATCTGCAAACGCTATTTCTTTGCAAGGAAGTGTCGCAATTACATTCATTTGAAGTGTAGACGAGGAATACATAACACTTCGCAAATCATATTATATCTTACCATGAAACATAGAAATGAGATGCGATATCGCGTTTTAAGAATCATAAGATCTCTATTGCTACGATACGTAGCCATCTGCAAACGCTATTTCCTTGCAAGGAAGTGTCGCATTTACATTCATTTGAAGTGTAGACGTGGAATACGTGACACTTCGCAAATCATATTATATCTTACCATGAAAGATAGAAGTGTGATGCGATATCGCGTTTTAAGAAGCATTAGAAAGCTATTGCTACGATACGTAGACATCTGCAAACGCTATTTCCTAGCGAGGAAGTATCGCATTCACATTCATTTGAAGTCTAGACGAGGAATACATAACACTTCGCAAATCATGTTATATCTTACCATGAAACATAGAAATGAGATGCGATATCGCGTTTTAAGAATCATATGAACTCAATTGCTACGATACGTAGACATCTGCAAACGCTATTTCCTAGCGGGGAAGTGTTGCAATCACATTACTTTGAAGTGTAGACGAGGAATACATAACACTTCGCAAATCATATTATATCTTACTATGAAACATAGAAATGAGGTGTGTGACGTCAGGCGTATCGCCTGCCACCCTCCAGCATCACCTCCAGCGCCCGATGAGGCCTCACCTGTACAACGAACGAGCACCCCTGCTCGTCAGCCGAGTTAAGGCAGCCAGGTACGGATCGTCCAGGAGTAGGCCCCTTCGCACACGCAACAACGCGTACAGCCAACAGGACCAAGGAGACTATCACGCCAGTCCAGATGCTCACCGTCACGTCTCTCCTGAACCTTATAGATACTTCGCCAGTATTTATTCCTAATTCGTTTTATAGCATATAAGAACTCTACAGACATTGTACATACAGACACAACACAACACATAATTATAAGTTAGGATAATTGCGATGCGCAAGCGAGCGCCCGACAAACGCGGCTCACGCGAACCGCGAGCCGCCCCTCCACGCCGGCCGCCCCACTACGCGGGCCGAGGGGTCGCCCTACTCCAACCGTCCGCCCCACCGCGGGGCCCGAGCGATACGCGCGCCGCGCGATCCGAGGAGATCGCGGACGCGCGTCTGGATCTCAGAATCGTCGTAGCCGGCAACTGAGTCGTATCATCTCTTATTACTCGCGCTTTAGTGCCTCCAGGCTTTTCTCCACCTCACTTGGAGTGTTCACTAATTCATTTTATTTCAATTTCCAATTCTTTTTCTACTTCGAACTTCGATTCCGATATCCAGTTCTAGTTCTAATTCTTAAATACTAAAGTAACACTAAATCTAGCCTAGGGAAAAGTACGTTTGTAAGAATAGGTTTATTTTAGAATATATTTATTTTAGTCGGTATATTTCGATACATCAATTCATTCTTAAAACCTCTATTTCGCATCCTTATTCGTTGTAATTAATACGAGAATATTACGGGAAGAAGAACCTCTCGTACCACTGCGAAGCTTCAATCATTCTGGCGTATCCAGAGCCGATCAACCGACCGTCGCAGCCAGCTTGGAAGCTGATTCCTATTTCGTTGCCAGCTATCAGCCCGTATCCTGGGACGATTCCACCGAACGACCCCCGACGACAGCCATACTTGCAAAGAGAGCGAAAATTAGCGGCGAATCAAGGCGGCGAAAGGTAAGTGAACGCTTTCTGTTCACCGTGTTCGCGTTTTAAAGTGTTTGCGTCCCTAATCGAACCAGCGTCCGCCGTAATTGCGCGGATCGATTTCGGATTAACGGCTACGTGTCGCCCGCGGTAAACTCGGTAATTTTCCGGACCCGTGACGTGACACGAAAATTTGGTGACAGCGGTGGGATTGTGCGTATTTTCTTCCGGAAATTCGGCCGTGTTAGGGAATACGATTAGCCATGGCGACGCGAACGCCCACAAAAACACGACACCAGCCGCCGCGGGGGGTTTCAACCGCCGCCGATAGTGACCGCGACAAACGTACCACCCGAGCTCTCGAATTCCCAGAATCGGTTCTAGAGAATCCGACACGCGCAACCGATACTGCCGACGCGAATAAAGCTGCCGACAATACGATCAATTTATTGCAACAAATAGAACAAATGCGCCGCGAGCTAGAAGCCTTACGCCGATCTCAGGACCTAACGCGGAACGATACGGTTCCCTTAGAATTTCCGCGTGCTCCCGCATCCGCTTCTTTACAAACTCCGTCGTCTGATGTTCAAAATTCACATCACGACGAGCTTTCGCTAAAACAAGCCCTCGAAGCAGTTCCTCAATATGATGGACAAAATATGTCAGTATTACAATTTACCAGATCGTGTAAGCGTGCTTACGAACTCATACCTGGCGGGTGCGAACGTACCTTCACTAGACTAATTAAAAGTAAGTTAAAAGGTCGAGCCTACCTGGCTCTAGAGGACGAGCCGTGTCAGTCCATTTTAGAACTAACTGATATACTACGCAGCACGTTTGGCGCGACCAGGTCAGCCGATCACTACCGCGGTGAGCTGACAAATTCGTTCATGAAACCGAATGAGCATATCTTGGATTATATAAGTCGAATTAAAGATCTCCGTACCGCGATAATCGATTGCGAGCGCCTAGACCCGTACGCCTCTCCGAGTTCAACATCAAACGTAGATGAGTTAACTCTTCGATGCTTCGCCGACGGATTAATACCGGAAATCCGTTTACAAATGCCACTCCATACTCTTGCCGACCATAGGGAAGCGTTCACACGCGCGCGCGAATTATTTAAGCGGCATGAACTCGATCGCGAAAGATTACAAAACGTGAGACCGCGCGCAGAGCCTCGGGAAAGGCGTTCAGAAATAGTCTGTTCCTCTTGTAATTACCCCGGTCATTACGCACGTGATTGCCGTTACAGGTCGTATTCTCCGCGACAACCACAACCCTTCGACCGTGTCGAATACCCGCGAAATATACCTGCTAGAAACGTGTATACCCCAGCACCCAGGGCCGCGCTTGAACATTCCCGAAACCCCATAGTGAGGGATAAATTTTGTAGATATTGTAAGACGCCAGGACATCAAATCGAGGAGTGTAGGAAGCGTCAATACAATTCGCAGTTTTCGGGAAACGGGAACGGCCTCTCGCCCCGCCGCGAGACGGGTCGCGAGGCCAATCCGAACGTTCGATCTCTCGCACTCGAGGACCCCTCTGCGGGGAACGAAGAAATGGGGCCGCGATAAATATTACGGGGAAAACTAATACGCCGAGCGTGATCTTATCTTCCATCGCGCTAATTCAGCCCACGGAATTTATGATTGACACGGGAGCTGAGATCAACGTTATAAAACGCTCGGCTCTATCTCCGAAAACGCGTATAGACGCAAACGAAACAGTCGTGATCACTGGCATCACGAACGGAAAAACCATGACCATCGGTACGGTCAACCTCGTACTATTCGATCGTGTTGTTCCGTTTAATGTAGTCTCCGATAATTTTCCCCTCGGCCCGGACGGAATCTTAGGATCAGGGTTCTGCGCCGATGCGGAAATTTCGTTCCCAAAAGGAGAAGTTAAATGGCACGGTCAAGTAATACCATTTAAGCGCGAAATAGTAAGCGCCGAAAATAAAATTTCACCGATTCCGTCGGAAACGCCGCGTACGACCGACGAATGGGTCTCAGTTCCGCCGAGGAAACCGCGAAAAACCGCCGAAAAAGCCTCGCAACCGCGAAATTTTTTTTCAAGGACATCGGAAAGTGTCCTCAATATGTCCAGTAAAGTTCAAAGGACCTCCGAAAAGGTCTCTACGCTGATAAAGAATCAGTTCGAATCCACCGATAAAATATCTTTGCCGCCGCGAATGAATATTGGACTGAAAGTCAGAATAATTAATTCACAGCTTTCAGAAGGAATAATTCCGAGAGTCGATATCGCGCCCGGTGTATTTTTCGGTAACGCACTCGTGAAAGTTAGCGAAGGTCAAGCGATCACAAGGGTCATAAACTCTACCGATAGCACGGTTAAGGTCGCTTTACCTGCCGTTAAACTGGAGCCAGTGAAACTAATATCGCCGTTATCCGAGGAAAACCGACCTGCTCTGTTCCCGTTATTCATAAACCCCAAACCTACGTCGAAAGTAAATTCAAATCGCTTCGAATCATCGCAAATTTCAGTCGCAACGCGCGGCTCAGCCCAAAAAGGGACAATACCAAATTCAAATTCTAATTCTCATTCGATGCCGAACCCGGAGTACGAAATTCCTCTTTCGTTTGCAAGCATGCAGAAATTAACCTACGCTCAAGTCGCAAAGTCATCTCTAAACGCATCGAAACCTCGCTTAGATCAAATAATTGAATTAATAAAACTCGACCACTTAAACGACGAAGAGAAGAAACATGTAGTTAAACTGATAGAGAAAACACAAGATTTGTTCTACCTAGAAGGAGACCCCTTAGGACACACCACCGTAACAACACATAAAATTCCGACAGTCGATGACAGAGCAATAAATGTTAAACAATATAGGTTCCCTCCCGCGCATAAAGAGGAAATTCGCGACCAAGTGGGTAAATTATTAGAAAACGGTATCATACGGCATTCCAAGTCTCCATATAATTCTCCATTGTGGGTGGTGCCGAAAAAGGCAGATTCACAAGGGAGAAAGCGCTGGCGGGTAGTCATCGACTATCGAGCGTTGAATGAAAAATCGATCGCCGATGCCTACCCATTACCATGTATCACCGAAATACTCGACCAGTTAGGCAGTGCTAAATATTTTAGCACATTCGATCTCGCCAGCGGATTTCATCAAATACCGATGGAATCCGCTGACGCCCATAAGACAGCATTTTCTACGCCGCATGGGCATTTTGAATTCACAAGAATGCCATTCGGGTTAAAAAACGCGCCAGCAACATTTCAGCGTCTCATGGATAACGTGCTCTCAGGACTTCAGGGAAACGAGTTATTTGTCTATTTAGATGACATTGTGCTATACGCGAGCTCTCTTCAAGAGCACGAAAATAAATTCAATAAATTGACCGAGAGATTACGAGAGGCAAACCTGACACTTCAACCAGATAAGTGCCAGTTCTTAAGACGCGAAGTTAGTTATCTTGGGCACGTTATTAGTGAGAGCGGGGTGAAACCCGACCCAGCGAAAGTGAGTGCCGTGCGAGATTTTCCACGCCCGACCAATGCCAAACAAATAAAGCAGTTCTTGGGACTAGCAGGATACTATCGACGATTTATTTGTAATTTTTCAAATATAGCGAAGCCGCTAACGAATTTATTAAAGAAAGATACTCCGTTTACATGGCGTAATGAGCAAGAAAACGCGTTCGTTAAATTAAGGGACTCATTATGCGAACAGCCGATATTACAATATCCCAATTTTAAATTGCCGTTTATAGTCACCACCGATGCATCAGCGGATGCTATCGGCGCTGTATTAAGCCAGGGACCAATAGGCCGAGATTTACCCATCGCATATACGTCGCGCTTATTAAATTCCGCCGAAAGAAATTATTCTACAATAGAAAAGGAATGTCTCGCGATAATCTACGCCATACACTATTTCCGTCCATATATCTATGGAAACCAATTTAAAATAGTCACCGACCACCGTCCGCTCATATGGATGAACTCTGTGAAGGATCCATCGAGCAGGCTTGTGCGGTGGAGGTTGAAATTAGCAGAGTACAATTACGAGATGGTCTACAAAACAGGTAAAACCAATCTAAATGCCGATGCACTGTCTCGAAATCCCATAAAGCTCCATCCTCTGGCTCAACTTTCTTCATCAGAGGAAGACATCTTTGATATCGTTCCAAAATCCTACCAACGAAAGAGACCTTCAGTACCTCCTCCACCACCACCATCTCCTAGTTCCGATAATAACCAGCCGAAATTGTACCAACGAAAAAGACCTGCAGTACCTGCTCCACCACCACCGTCTCCTAGTTCCGACGATAACCGTCCTAATCAAGAAGCCATGCCACGAAGCTCAGTTCCTACCTTACCGACACCACGTTTGACTACCGATAAGCAGGAAATCTACACACCATTGCCAGGCGAGCATTTTAGACAGGAACCTCTATTCAAATTTACTAGAGATACTCTAGCAACTAGGCGCGATAATATCGTAATATTTATAACGCATTCAGGAAACCCGTATGGCAAGGGTGCTGAAGAGATGCAAAAATCCGGAAAATTTTTCCCGAATAAAACCGACATATCACTCGCCAGGGCTAAAGTAACAAAAATCAATGATTTTTACCAAATACAATTACCTGTAATCGAACATGAAAATAGAGCTATAGACTACCAAATTATAGTAGAAGCGTTAAGGTCATTGTTCGACGTCGTTCACGAATTACAACTTAATTCCATTAGTATCGCCCAAGCCGCATTAAGTACAGTTCCATGGTCACAGATTCAAAAACCTTTGCAAGATTTATTCTACGAAACTCAAATTCAAATAACAGTATGTCAGGGTCTAATTCAAGTTCCACCGGAGGAGAAACGACATAAGATAATACAGGAAAACCATGATTCACCCGTCGGAGGCCATAAAGGAATCAATAAAACTTATTCTCGAATTCGCGAAAGATTTTTCTGGCCAAACATGAAAACGCAAATACAGGAGTATATTAACAAGTGTAGAAGCTGCCAATTAGAAAAGTTAGTCCGCGTCAAAACAAAACAACCGATGACTCTTACCGACACACCCGGGTGTGCTTTTGATAAAATTTCCATGGACGTCATGGGGCCCCTTCCGGTAACCCCTGACGGATACACCAATATACTCACCATCCAAGACCTTTTGACAAAGTATTCCATAGCCATTCCTCTCAAGAAAACCTCAGCAGTAGACATAGCGGACGCATTAGTGACAAAATTCATTTGCATATACGGTTGCCCGAAAGGCATTTTAACGGACCAGGGGTCAAATTTTATTAACAGTCTAGTAAAAGCAGTAGCCATCAAATTTAGGATTAAACAGTATAAATCCACAGCCTTCCACCCTCAAACCAATGGCTCGGTAGAACGCTCACACCATGTTCTCACAGAGTATCTTAAGCATTATATTACCGCCAGCGACGACTGGGAACGATGGCTCCCATACGCCACATTTTCATACAATACAAGCGTTCATGAAGGTACTTTGTACACGCCACACGAACTCGTCTTTGGGCGAATCGCTCGAGTTCCCTCCGATTCACCGCTACAAGATAGTAGCGAAAATGAAACATACTCAGACTATCTTATTGATTTGCAAAATAGAATTACTAGATCCCAACAATTGGCGAAGGAAAACCTCGACAACTCGAAGCGTAGAACTAAGTACTATTATGATAAGAGTGTTAATACCCAGAAATTCGAAGCAGGCCAGTGGGTCTTCCTATTACGTGAACCGCGGAAACACAAGTTTCAATCACAGTACGTCGGACCCTATAGAATAGTCGAGATTCTGGGTAAGAACAACGTAAAAATATCGATTAAGGGTAGATATAAGGTAGTTCATATGAATAAATTAAAGCACTGTAAGCGTATGAATAGTATGAGAGAGCGAAAGTCTGATAATGAACTAAATAGTGAAAGAACTGAAAACCAAAAAGTGACAAACTCTAAGAACATTAGTGATAGTGAATCCAGTCTCCCAAGCGGAAAATACAGTCCCGACCAACCAATCGAAGGATGCCGCTCCGTGGAACCGAAACAAGCCCGCCACAGCTTCCCAGGCGAGGTCCAGCCTACCGAACGGCAGCCAACCGGCGAACATCCAAAGATACGCAATTCTTTGCAAACGCAGCAACCAGTCAGGAGATCTTGGCACGGCCAAGATTCCTTTTGTATGGGGGGAGGTGTGACGTCAGGCGTATCGCCTGCCACCCTCCAGCATCACCTCCAGCGCCCGATGAGGCCTCACCTGTACAACGAACGAGCACCCCTGCTCGTCAGCCGAGCTAAGGCAGCCAGGTACGGATCGTCCAGGAGTAGGCCCCTTCGTACACGCAACAACGCGTACAGCCAACAGGACCAAGGAGACTATCACGCCAGTCCAGATGCTCACCGTCACGTCTCTCCTGAACCTTATAGATTCTTCGCCAGTATCTATTCCTAATTCGTTTTATAGCATATAAGTACTCTACAGACATTGTACATACAGACACAACATAACACATAATTATAAGTTAGGATAATTGCGATGCGCAAGCGAGCGTCCGACAAACGCGGCTCACGCGAACCGCGAGCCGCCCCTCCACGCCGGCCGCCCCACTACGCGGGCCGAGGGGTCGCCCTACTCCAACCGTCCGCCCCACCGCGGGGCCCGAGCGATACGCGCGCCGCGCGATCCGAGGAGGTCGCGGACGCGCGTCTGGATCTCAGAATCGTCGTAGCCGGCAACTGAGTCGTATCATCTCTTATTACTCGCGCTTTAGTGCCTCCAGGCTTTTCTCCACCTCACTTGGGGTGTTCACTAATTCATTTTATTTCAATTTCCAATTCTTTTTCTACTTCGAACTTCGATTCCGATATCCAGTTCTAGTTCTAATTCTTAAATACTAAAGTAACACTAAATCTAGCCTAGGGAAAAGTACATTTGTAAGAATAGGTTTATTTTAGAATATATTTATTTTAGTCGGTATATTTGGATACATCAATTCATTCTTAAAACCTCCATTTCGCATCCTTATTCGTTGTAATTAATACGAGAATATTACGGGAAGAAGAACCTCTCGTACCACTGCGAAGCTTCAATCATTCTGGCGTATCCAGAGCCGATCAACCGACCGTCGCAGCCAGCTTGGAAGCTGATTCCTATTTCGTTGCCAGCTATCAGCCCGTATCCTGGGACGATTCCACCGAACGACCCCCGACGACAGCCATACCTGCAAAGAGAGCGAAAATTAGCGGCGAATCAAGGCGGCGAAAGGTAAGTGAACGCTTTCTGTTCACCGTGTTCGCGTTTTAAAGTGTTTGCGTCCCTAATCGAACCAGCGTCCGCCGTAATTGCGCGGATCTATTTCGGATTAACGGCTACGTGTCGCCCGCGGTAAACTCGGTAATTTTCCGGACCCGTGACGTGACACGAGGAAGTGTCGCATTTACATTCATTTGAAGTGTAGACGAGGAATACATGACACTTCGCAAATCATACTATATCTTACCATGAAACATAGAAATGAGATGCGATATCGCGTTTTAAGAAGCATTAGAAAGCTATTGCTACGATACGTAGACATCTGCAAACGCTATTTCCAAGCGAGGAAGTATCGCATTCACATTGATTTGAAGTGTAGACGAGGAATACATGACACTTCGCAAATCATGTTATATCTTACCATGAAACATAGAAATGAGATGCGATATCGCGTTTTAAGAATCATCTGAACTCTATTGCTACGATACGTAGACATCTGCAAACGCTATTTCCTAGCGAGGAAGTGTCGCATTTACATTCATTTGAAGTGTAGACGAGGAATACATGACACTTCGCAAATCATACTATATCTTACCATGAAACATAGAAATGAGATGCGATATCGCGTTTTAAGAAGCATTAGAAAGCTATTGCTACGATACGTAGACATCTGCAAACGCTATTTCCAAGCGAGGAAGTATCGCATTCACATTGATTTGAAGTGTAGACGAGGAATACATGACACTTCGCAAATCATGTTATATCTTACCATGAAACATAGAAATGAGATGCGATATCGCGTTTTAAGAATCATCTGAACTCTATTGCTACGATACGTAGACATCTGAAAACGCTATTTCCTAGCGAAGAAGTGTCGCATTCACATTCATTTGAAGTGTAGACGAGGAATACATGACACTTCGCAAATCATATTATATCTTACCATGAAACATAGAAATGAGATGCGATATCGCGTTATAAGAATCAGAAGAACTCTATTGCTACCATACGTAGACATCTGCAAACGCTATTTCCTTGCAAGGAAGTGTCGCATTTACATTCATTTGAATCGTAGACGAGGAATGCATAACACTTCGCAATGTATATTATGTCTTATCATGAAACATAGATATGAGATGCAATATCTCGTTTTAAGAAGCATTTGAACTCTATTGCTACGATACGTAGACATCTGCAAACGCTATTTCCAAGCGAGGAAGTATCGCATTCACATTGATTTGAAGTGCAGACGAGGAATACATGACACTTCGCAAATCATATTATATCTTACCATGAAACATAGAAATGAGATGCGATATCGCGTTTTAAGAAGCATTAGAAATCTATTGCTACGATACGTAGACATCTGCAAACGCTATTTCCTAGCGAGGAAGTGTCGCATTCACATTCCTTTGAAGTGTAGACGAGGAATACATATCACTTCGCAAATCATGTTATATCTTACCATGAAACATAGAAATGAGATGCGATATCGCGTTCTAAGAATCATATGAACTCTATTGCTACGATTCGTAGACATCTGCAAACGCTATTTCCTAGCGAGGAAGGGTCGCATTCACATTCATTTGAAGTGTAGACGAGGAATACATGACACTGCGCAAATCATATTATATCTTACCATGAAACATAGAAATGAGATGCGATATCGCGTTTTAAGAATCATAAGAACTCTATTGCTACGATACGTAGACATCTGCAAACGCTATTTCCTTGCAAGGAAGTGTCGCATTTACATTCATTTGAATCATAGACGGGGAATGCATAACACTTCGCAATGAATATTATATCTTATCATGAAACATAGATATGAGATGCAATATCTAGTTTTAAGAAGCGTTTGAACTCTATTGCTACGATACCTAGACATCTGCAGACGCTATTTCCTAGCAAGGAAGTGTCGGATTTACATTCATTTGAAGTGTAGACGAGGAATACATGACACTTCGGAAATCATATTATATCTTACCATGAAACATAGAAATGAGATGCGATATCGCGTTTTAAGAAGCATTAGAAATCAATTGCTACGATACGTAGACATCTGCAAACGCTATTTCCTAGTGAGGAAGTGTCGCATTCACATTCCTTTGAAGTGTAGACGAGGAATACATAACACTTCGCAAATCATATTATATCTTACCATGAAACATAGAAATGAGATGCGATATCGCGTTTTAAGAATCATATGAACTCTATTGCTACGATACGTAGACATCTGCAAACGCTATTTCCTAGCGAGGAAGTGTCGCATTTACATTCATTTGAATCGTAGACGAGGAATGCATAACACTTCGCAATGTATATTATATCTTATCATGAAACATAGATATTAGATGCAATATCTCGTTTTAAGAAGCATTTGAACTATATTGCTTCGATACGTAGACATCTGCAATCGCTATTTCCTTTCAAGGAAGTGTCGCATTTACATTCATTTGAAGTGTAGACGAGGAATACATGACACTTCGCAAATCATATTATATCTTACCATGAAACATAGAAATGAGATGTGATGTCGCGTTTTAAGAATCATAAGAACTCTATTGCTACGATACGTAGACATCTGCAAACGCTATTTCCTTGCAAGGAAGTGTCGCATTTACATTCACTTGAATCGTACTCGAGGAATGCATAACACTTCGCAATGTATATTATATCTTATCATGAAACATAGATATGAGATGCAATATCTCGTTTTAAGAAGAATTTGAACTCTATTGCTTCGATACGTAGATATCTGCAATCGCTATTTCCATTCAAGGAAGTGTCGCATTTACATTCATTTGAAGTGTAGACGAGGAATACATGACACTTCGCAAATCATATTATATCTTACCATGAAACATAGAAATGAGATGCGATATCGCGTTTTAAGAAGCATTAGAAATCTATTGCTACGATACCTAGACATTTGCAGACGCTATTTCCTAGCAAGGAAGTGTCGCATTTACATTCATTTGAAGTGTAGACGAGGAATACATGACACTTCGCAAATCATATTATATCTTACCATGAGACATAGAAATGAGATGCGATATCGCGTTTTAAGAAGCATTAGAAAGCTATTGCTACGATACGTAGACATCTGCAAACGCTATTTCCAAGCGAGGAAGTATCGCATTCACATTCATTTGAAGTGTAGACGAGGAATACATAACACTTCGCAAATCATGTTATATCTTACCATGAAACATAGAAATGAGATGTGATATCGCGTTTTAAGAATCATAAGAACTCTATTGCTACGATACGTAGACATCTGCAAACGCTATTTCCTTACAAGGAAGTGTCGCATTTACATTCATTTGAAGTGTAGACGAGGAATACATGACACTTCGCAAATCATATTATATCTTACCATGAAACATAGAAATGAGATGTGATATCGCGTTTTAAGAATCATAAGAACTCTATTGCTACGATACGTAGACATCTGCAAACGCTATTTCCTTGCAAGCAAGTGTCGCCTTCACATTCATTTGAAGTGTAGACGAGGAATACATGACACTTCGCAAATCATATTATATCTTACCATGAAACATAGAAATGAGATGCGATATCGCGTTTTAAGAAGCATTAGAAAGCTATTGCTACGATACGTAGACATCTGCAAACGCTATTTAGTAGCGAGGAAGTATCGCATTCACATTCACTTGAAGTGTAGACGAGGAATACATGACACTTCGCAAATCATATTATATCTTACCATGAAACATAGAAATGAGATGCGATATCGCGTGTTAAGAATCATATGAACTCTATTGCTACGATACGTAGACATCTGCAAACGCTATTTCCTTGCAAGGAAGTGTCGCATTTACATTCATTTGAATCGTAGACGAGGAATGCATAACACTTCGCAATGTATATTATATCTTATCATGAAACATAGATATGAGATGCAATATTTCGTTTTAAGAAGCATTTGAACTCTACTGCTTCGATACGTAGACATCTGCAATAGCTACTTCCATGCAAGGAAGTGTCATATTTACATTCATTTGAAGTGTAGACGAGGAATACATAACACTTCGCAAATCATATTACATCTTACCATGAAACATAGAAATGAGATGCGATATCGCGTTTTAAGAAGCATTAGAACTCCATTGCTACGATACCTAGACATCTGCAGACGCTATTTCCTAGCAAGGAAGTGTCGCATTTACATTCATTTGAATCGTAGACGAGGAATGCACAACACTTCGCAATGTATATTATATCTTATCATGAAACATAGATATGAGATGCAATATCTCGTCTTAAGAAGCATTTGAACTCTATTGCTTCGATACGTAGACATCTGCAGACGCTATTTCCTAGCAAGGAAGTGTCGGATTTACATTCATTTGAAGTGTAGACGAGGAATACATGACACTTCGGAAATCATATTATATCTTACCATGAAACATAGAAATGAGATGCGATATCGCGTTTTAAGAAGCATTAGAAATCTATTGCTACGATACGTAGACATCTGCAAACGCTATTTCCTAGCGAGGAAGTGTCGCATTCACATTCCTTTGAAGTGTAGACGAGGAATACATAACACTTCGCAAATCATATTGTATCTTACCATGAAACATAGAAACGAGATGCGATATCGCGTTTTAAGAATCATATGAACTCTATAGCTACGATACGTAGACATCTGCAAACGCTATTTCCTAGCGAGGAAGTGTCGCATTTACATTCATTTGAAGTGTAGACGAGGAATACATGACACTTCGCAAATCATACTATATCTTACCATGAAACATAGAAATGAGATGCGATATCGCGTTTTAAGAAGCATTAGAAAGCTATTGCTACGATACGTAGACATCTGCAAACGCTATTTCCAAGCGAGGAAGTATCGCATTCACATTCATTTGAAGTGTAGACGAGGAATACATAACACTTCGCAAATCATGTTATATCTTACCATGAAACATAGAAATGAGATGCGATATCGCGTTTTAAGAATCATCTGAACTCTATTGCTACGATACGTAGACATCTGCAAACGCTATTTCCTAGCGAGGAAGTGTCGCATTTACATTCATTTGAAGTGTGGACGAGGAATACATGACACTTCGCAAATCATACTATATCTTACCATGAAACATAGAAATGAGATGCGATATCGCGTTTTAAGAAGCATTAGAAAGCTATTGCTACGATACGTAGACATCTGCAAACGCTATTTCCAAGCGAGGAAGTATCGCATTCACATTGATTTGAAGTGTAGACGAGGAATACATGACACTTCGCAAATCATATTATATCTTACCATGAAACATAGAAATGAGATGCGATATCGCGTTATAAGAATCAGAAGAACTCTATTGCTACCATACGTAGACATCTGCAAACGCTATTTCCTTGCAAGGAAGTGTCGCATTTACATTCATTTGAATCGTAGACGAGGAATGCATAACACTTCGCAATGTATATTATATCTTATCATGAAACATAGATATGAGATGCAATATCTCGTTTTAAGAAGCATTTGAACTCCATTGCTTCGATACGTAGACATCTGCAATCGCTACTTCCTTGCAAGGAAGTGTCGCATTTACATTCATTTGAAGTGTAGACGAGGAATACAAAACACTTTGCAAATCATATTACATCTTACCATGAAACATAGAAATGAGATGCGATATCGCGTTTTAAGAAGCATTAGAACTCTATTGCTACGATACGTAGACATCTGCAAACGCTATTTCCTTGCAAGGAAGTGTCGCATTTACATTCATTTGAATTGTAGACGAGGAATACATGACACTTCGCAAATCATGTTATATCTTACCATGAAACATAGAAATGAGATGCGATATCGCGTTTTAAGAATCATCTGAACTCTATTGCTACGATACGTAGACATCTGAAAACGCTATTTCCTAGCGAAGAAGTGTCGCATTCACATTCATTTGAAGTGTAGACGAGGAATACATGACACTTCGCAAATCATACTATATCTTACCATGAAACATAGAAATGAGATGCGATATCGCGTTTTAAGAAGCATTAGAAAGCTATTGCTACGATACGTAGACATCTGCAAACGCTATTTCCAAGCGAGGAAGTATCGCATTCACATTGATTTGAAGTGTAGACGAGGAATACATGACACTTCGCAAATCATGTTATATCTTACCATGAAACATAGAAATGAGATGCGATATCGCGTTTTAAGAATCATCTGAACTCTATTGCTACGATACGTAGACATCTGCAAACGCTATTTCCTAGCGAGGAAGTGTCGCATTTACATTCATTTGAAGTGTAGACGAGGAATACATGACACTTCGCAAATCATACTATATCTTACCATGAAACATAGAAATGAGATGCGATATCGCGTTTTAAGAAGCATTAGAAAGCTATTGCTACGATACGTAGACATCTGCAAACGCTATTTCCAAGCGAGGAAGTATCGCATTCACATTGATTTGAAGTGTAGACGAGGAATACATGACACTTCGCAAATCATGTTATATCTTACCATGAAACATAGAAATGAGATGCGATATCGCGTTTTAAGAATCATCTGAACTCTATTGCTACGATACGTAGACATCTGAAAACGCTATTTCCTAGCGAAGAAGTGTCGCATTCACATTCATTTGAAGTGTAGACGAGGAATACATGACACTTCGCAAATCATATTATATCTTACCATGAAACATAGAAATGAGATGCGATATCGCGTTATAAGAATCAGAAGAACTCTATTGCTACCATACGTAGACATCTGCAAACGCTATTTCCTTGCAAGGAAGTGTCGCATTTACATTCATTTGAATCGTAGACGAGGAATGCATAACACTTCGCAATGTATATTATGTCTTATCATGAAACATAGATATGAGATGCAATATCTCGTTTTAAGAAGCATTTGAACTCTATTGCTACGATACGTAGACATCTGCAAACGCTATTTCCAAGCGAGGAAGTATCGCATTCACATTGATTTGAAGTGCAGACGAGGAATACATGACACTTCGCAAATCATATTATATCTTACCATGAAACATAGAAATGAGATGCGATATCGCGTTTTAAGAAGCATTAGAAATCTATTGCTACGATACGTAGACATCTGCAAACGCTATTTCCTAGCGAGGAAGTGTCGCATTCACATTCCTTTGAAGTGTAGACGAGGAATACATATCACTTCGCAAATCATGTTATATCTTATCATGAAACATAGATATGAGATGCAATATCTAGTTTTAAGAAGCGTTTGAACTCTATTGCTACGATACCTACACATCTGCAGACGCTATTTCCTAGCAAGGAAGTGTCGGATTTACATTCATTTGAAGTGTAGACGAGGAATACATGACACTTCGGAAATCATATTATATCTTACCATGAAACATAGAAATGAGATGCGATATCGCGTTTTAAGAAGCATTAGAAATCAATTGCTACGATACGTAGACATCTGCAAACGCTATTTCCTAGTGAGGAAGTGTCGCATTCACATTCCTTTGAAGTGTAGACGAGGAATACATAACACTTCGCAAATCATATTATATCTTACCATGAAACATAGAAATGAGATGCGATATCGCGTTTTAAGAATCATATGAACTCTATTGCTACGATACGTAGACATCTGCAAACGCTATTTCCTAGCGAGGAAGTGTCGCATTTACATTCATTTGAATCGTAGACGAGGAATGCATAACACTTCGCAATGTATATTATATCTTATCATGAAACATAGATATTAGATGCAATATCTCGTTTTAAGAAGCATTTGAACTATATTGCTTCGATACGTAGACATCTGCAATCGCTATTTCCTTTCAAGGAAGTGTCGCATTTACATTCATTTGAAGTGTAGACGAGGAATACATGACACTTCGCAAATCATATTATATCTTACCATGAAACATAGAAATGAGATGTGATGTCGCGTTTTAAGAATCATAAGAACTCTATTGCTACGATACGTAGACATCTGCAAACGCTATTTCCTAGCGAGGAAGGGTCGCATTCACATTCATTTGAAGTGTAGACGAGGAATACATGACACTGCGCAAATCATATTATATCTTACCATGAAACATAGAAATGAGATGCGATATCGCGTTTTAAGAATCATAAGAACTCTATTGCTTCGATACGTAGATATCTGCAATCGCTATTTCCATTCAAGGAAGTGTCGCATTTACATTCATTTGAAGTGTAGACGAGGAATACATGACACTTCGCAAATCATATTATATCTTACCATGAAACATAGAAATGAGATGCGATTTCGCGTTTTAAGAAGCATTAGAAATCTATTGCTACGATACCTAGACATTTGCAGACGCTATTTCCTAGCAAGGAAGTGTCGCATTTACATTCATTTGAAGTGTAGACGAGGAATACATGACACTTCGCAAATCATATTATATCTTACCATGAGACATAGAAATGAGATGCGATATCGCGTTTTAAGAAGCATTAGAAAGCTATTGCTACGATACGTAGACATCTGCAAACGCTATTTCCAAGCGAGGAAGTATCGCATTCACATTCATTTGAAGTGTAGACGAGGAATACATAACACTTCGCAAATCATGTTATATCTTACCATGAAACATAGAAATGAGATGTGATATCGCGTTTTAAGAATCATAAGAACTCTATTGCTACGATACGTAGACATCTGCAAACGCTATTTCCTTACAAGGAAGTGTCGCATTTACATTCATTTGAAGTGTAGACGAGGAATACATGACACTTCGCAAATCATATTATATCTTACCATGAAACATAGAAATGAGATGTGATATCGCGTTTTAAGAATCATAAGAACTCTATTGCTACGATACGTAGACATCTGCAAACGCTATTTCCTTGCAAGGAAGTGTCGCCTTCACATTCATTTGAAGTGTAGACGAGGAATACATGACACTTCGCAAATCATATTATATCTTACCATGAAACATAGAAATGAGATGCGATATCGCGTTTTAAGAAGCATTAGAAAGCTATTGCTACGATACGTAGACATCTGCAAACGCTATTTAGTAGCGAGGAAGTATCGCATTCACATTCACTTGAAGTGTAGACGAGGAATACATGACACTTCGCAAATCATATTATATCTTACCATGAAACATAGAAATGAGATGCGATATCGCGTGTTAAGAATCATATGAACTCTATTGCTACGATACGTAGACATCTGCAAACGCTATTTCCTTGCAAGGAAGTGTCGCATTTACATTCATTTGAATCGTAGACGAGGAATGCATAACACTTCGCAATGTATATTATATCTTATCATGAAACATAGATATGAGATGCAATATTTCGCTTTAAGAAGCATTTGAACTCTACTGCTTCGATACGTAGACATCTGCAATAGCTACTTCCATGCAAGGAAGTGTCATATTTACATTCATTTGAAGTGTAGACGAGGAATACATAACACTTCGCAAATCATATTACATCTTACCATGAAACATAGAAATGAGATGCGATATCGCGTTTTAAGAAGCATTAGAACTCCATTGCTACGATACCTAGACATCTGCAGACGCTATTTCCTAGCAAGGAAGTGTCGCATTTACATTCATTTGAATCGTAGACGAGGAATGCACAACACTTCGCAATGTATATTATATCTTATCATGAAACATAGATATGAGATGCAATATCTCGTCTTAAGAAGCATTTGAACTCTATTGCTTCGATACGTAGACATCTGCAGACGCTATTTCCTAGCAAGGAAGTGTCGGATTTACATTCATTTGAAGTGTAGACGAGGAATACATGACACTTCGGAAATCATATTATATCTTACCATGAAACATAGAAATGAGATGCGATATCGCGTTTTAAGAAGCATAAGAAATCTATTGCTACGATACGTAGACATCTGCAAACGCTATTTCCTAGCGAGGAAGTGTCGCATTCACATTCCTTTGAAGTGTAGACGAGGAATACATAACACTTCGCAAATCATGTTATATCTTACCATGAAACATAGAAATGAGATGCGATATCGCGTTCTAAGAATCATATGAACTCTATTGCTACGATACGTAGACATCTGCAAACGCTATTTCCTAGCGAGGAAGGGTCGCATTCACATTCATTTGAAGTGTAGACGAGGAATACATAACACTGCGCAAATCATTTTATATCTTACCATTAAACATAGAAATGAGATGCGATATCGCGTTTTAAGAATCATAAGAACTCTATTGCTACGATACGTAGACATCTGCAAACGCTATTTCCTTGCAAGGAAGTGTCGCATTTACATTCATTTGAATCGTAGACGAGGAATGCACAACACTTCGCAATGTATATTATATCTTATCATGAAACATAGATATGAGATGCAATATCTCGTCTTAAGAAGCATTTGAACTCTATTGCTTCGATACGTAGACATCTGCAGACGCTATTTCCTAGCAAGGAAGTGTCGGATTTACATTCATTTGAAGTGTAGACGAGGAATACATGACACTTCGGAAATCATATTATATCTTACCATGAAACATAGAAATGAGATGCGATATCGCGTTTTAAGAAGCATTAGAAATCTATTGCTACGATACGTAGACATCTGCAAACGCTATTTCCTAGCGAGGAAGTGTCGCATTCACATTCCTTTGAAGTGTAGACGAGGAATACATAACACTTCGCAAATCATATTGTATCTTACCATGAAACATAGAAACGAGATGCGATATCGCGTTTTAAGAATCATATGAACTCTATAGCTACGATACGTAGACATCTGCAAACGCTATTTCCTAGCGAGGAAGTGTCGCATTTACATTCATTTGAAGTGTAGACGAGGAATACATGACACTTCGCAAATCATACTATATCTTACCATGAAACATAGAAATGAGATGCGATATCGCGTTTTAAGAAGCATTAGAAAGCTATTGCTACGATACGTAGACATCTGCAAACGCTATTTCCATGCGAGGAAGTATCGCATTCACATTCATTTGAAGTGTAGACGAGGAATACATAACACTTCGCAAATCATGTTATATCTTACCATGAAACATAGAAATGAGATGCGATATCGCGTTTTAAGAATCATCTGAACTCTATTGCTACGATACGTAGACATCTGCAAACGCTATTTCCTAGCGAGGAAGTGTCGCATTTACATTCATTTGAAGTGTGGACGAGGAATACATGACACTTCGCAAATCATACTATATCTTACCATGAAACATAGAAATGAGATGCGATATCGCGTTTTAAGAAGCATTAGAAAGCTATTGCTACGATACGTAGACATCTGCAAACGCTATTTCCAAGCGAGGAAGTATCGCATTCACATTGATTTGAAGTGTAGACGAGGAATACATGACACTTCGCAAATCATATTATATCTTACCATGAAACATAGAAATGAGATGCGATATCGCGTTATAAGAATCAGAAGAACTCTATTGCTACCATACGTAGACATCTGCAAACGCTATTTCCTTGCAAGGAAGTGTCGCATTTACATTCATTTGAATCGTAGACGAGGAATGCATAACACTTCGCAATGTATATTATATCTTATCATGAAACATAGATATGAGATGCAATATCTCGTTTTAAGAAGCATTTGAACTCCATTGCTTCGATACGTAGACATCTGCAATCGCTACTTCCTTGCAAGGAAGTGTCGCATTTACATTCATTTGAAGTGTAGACGAGGAATACAAAACACTTTGCAAATCATATTACATCTTACCATGAAACATAGAAATGAGATGCGATATCGCGTTTTAAGAAGCATTAGAACTCTATTGCTACGATACGTAGACATCTGCAAACGCTATTTCCTTGCAAGGAAGTGTCGCATTTACATTCATTTGAATTGTAGACGAGGAATACATGACACTTCGCAAATCATATTATATCTTACCAGGAATCATAGAAATGAGATGCGATATCGCGTCTTAAGAAGCATTAGAAAGCTACTGCTACGATACGTAGACATCTGCAAACGCTATTTCCTAGCGAGGAAGTATCGCATTCACATTCATTTGAAGTGTAGACGAGGAATACATAACACTTCGCAAATCATGTTATATCTTACCATGAAACATAGAAATGAGATGCGATATCGCGTTCTAAGAATCATATGAACTCTATTGCTACGATACGTAGACATCTGCAAACGCTATTTCCTAGCGAGGAAGGGTCGCATTCACATTCATTTGAAGTGTAGACGAGGAATACATGACACTGCGCAAATCATATTATATCTTACCATGAAACATAGAAATGAGATGCGATATCGCGTTTTAAGAATCATAAGAACTCTATTGCTACGATACGTAGACATCTGCAAACGCTATTTCCTTGCAAGGAAGTGTCGCATTTACATTCATTTGAATCGTAGACGAGGAATGCACAACACTTCGCAATGTATATTATATCTTATCATGAAACATAGATATGAGATGCAATATCTCGTCTTAAGAAGCATTTGAACTCTATTGCTTCGATACGTAGACATCTGCAGACGCTATTTCCTAGCAAGGAAGTGTCGGATTTACATTCATTTGAAGTGTAGACGAGGAATACATCACACTTCGGAAATCATATTATATCTTACCATGAAACATAGAAATGAGATGCGATATCGCGTTTTAAGAAGCATTAGAAAGCTATTGCTACGATACGTAGACATCTGCAAACGCTATTTCCAAGCGAGGAAGTATCGCATTCACATTCATTTGAAGTGTAGACGAGGAATACATAACACTTCGCAAATCATGTTATATCTTACCATGAAACATAGAAATGAGATGTGATATTGTCACGTCACGGGTCCGGAAAATTACCGAGTTTACCGCGGGCGACACGTAGCCGTTAATCCGAAATAGATCCGCGCAATTACGGCGGACGCTGGTTCGATTAGGGACGCAAACACTTTAAAACGCGAACACGGTGAACAGAAAGCGTTCACTTACCTTTCGCCGCCTTGATTCGCCGCTAATTTTCGCTCTCTTTGCAGGTATGGCTGTCGTCGGGGGTCGTTCGGTGGAATCGTCCCAGGATACGGGCTGATAGCTGGCAACGAAATAGGAATCAGCTTCCAAGCTGGCTGCGACGGTCGGTTGATCGGCTCTGGATACGCCAGAATGATTGAAGCTTCGCAGTGGTACGAGAGGTTCTTCTTCCCGTAATATTCTCGTATTAATTACAACGAATAAGGATGCGAAATGGAGGTTTTAAGAATGAATTGATGTATCCAAATATACCGACTAAAATAAATATATTCTAAAATAAACCTATTCTTACAAATGTACTTTTCCCTAGGCTAGATTTAGTGTTACTTTAGTATTTAAGAATTAGAACTAGAACTGGATATCGGAATCGAAGTTCGAAGTAGAAAAAGAATTGGAAATTGAAATAAAATGAATTAGTGAACACCCCAAGTGAGGTGGAGAAAAGCCTGGAGGCACTAAAGCGCGAGTAATAAGAGATGATACGACTCAGTTGCCGGCTACGACGATTCTGAGATCCAGACGCGCGTCCGCGACCTCCTCGGATCGCGCGGCGCGCGTATCGCTCGGGCCCCGCGGTGGGGCGGACGGTTGGAGTAGGGCGACCCCTCGGCCCGCGTAGTGGGGCGGCCGGCGTGGAGGGGCGGCTCGCGGTTCGCGTGAGCCGCGTTTGTCGGGCGCTCGCTTGCGCATCGCAATTATCCTAACTTATAATTATGTGTTGTGTTGTGTCTGTATGTACAATGTCTGTAGAGTACTTATATGCTATAAAACGAATTAGGAATAGATACTGGCGAAGAATCTATAAGGTTCAGGAGAGACGTGACGGTGAGCATCTGGACTGGCGTGATAGTCTCCTTGGTCCTGTTGGCTGTACGCGTTGTTGCGTGTACGAAGGGGCCTACTCCTGGACGATCCGTACCTGGCTGCCTTAGCTCGGCTGACGAGCAGGGGTGCTCGTTCGTTGTACAGGTGAGGCCTCATCGGGCGCTGGAGGTGATGCTGGAGGGTGGCAGGCGATACGCCTGACGTCACACCTCCCCCCATACAAAAGGAATCTTGGCCGTGCCAAGATCTCCTGACTGGTTGCTGCGTTTGCAAAGAATTGCGTATCTTTGGATGTTCGCCGGTTGGCTGCCGTTCGGTAGGCTGGACCTCGCCTGGGAAGCTGTGGCGGGCTTGTTTCGGTTCCACGGAGCGGCATCCTTCGATTGGTTGGTCGGGACTGTATTTTCCGCTTGGGAGACTGGATTCACTATCACTAATGTTCTTAGAGTTTGTCACTTTTTGGTTTTCAGTTCTTTCACTATTTAGTTCATTATCAGACTTTCGCTCTCTCATACTATTCATACGCTTACAGTGCTTTAATTTATTCATATGAACTACCTTATATCTACCCTTAATCGATATTTTTACGTTGTTCTTACCCAGAATCTCGACTATTCTATAGGGTCCGACGTACTGTGATTGAAACTTGTGTTTCCGCGGTTCACGTAATAGGAAGACCCACTGGCCTGCTTCGAATTTCTGGGTATTAACACTCTTATCATAATAGTACTTAGTTCTACGCTTCGAGTTGTCGAGGTTTTCCTTCGCCAATTGTTGGGATCTAGTAATTCTATTTTGCAAATCAATAAGATAGTCTGAGTATGTTTCATTTTCGCTACTATCTTGTAGCGGTGAATCGGAGGGAACTCGAGCGATTCGCCCAAAGACGAGTTCGTGTGGCGTGTACAAAGTACCTTCATGAACGCTTGTATTGTATGAAAATGTGGCGTATGGGAGCCATCGTTCCCAGTCGTCGCTGGCGGTAATATAATGCTTAAGATACTCTGTGAGAACATGGTGTGAGCGTTCTACCGAGCCATTGGTTTGAGGGTGGAAGGCTGTGGATTTATACTGTTTAATCCTAAATTTGATGGCTACTGCTTTTACTAGACTGTTAATAAAATTTGACCCCTGGTCCGTTAAAATGCCTTTCGGGCAACCGTATATGCAAATGAATTTTGTCACTAATGCGTCCGCTATGTCTACTGCTGAGGTTTTCTTGAGAGGAATGGCTATGGAATACTTTGTCAAAAGGTCTTGGATGGTGAGTATATTGGTGTATCCGTCAGGGGTTACCGGAAGGGGCCCCATGACGTCCATGGAAATTTTATCAAAAGCACACCCGGGTGTGTCGGTAAGAGTCATCGGTTGTTTTGTTTTGACGCGGACTAACTTTTCTAATTGGCAGCTTCTACACTTGTTAATATACTCCTGTATTTGCGTTTTCATGTTTGGCCAGAAAAATCTTTCGCGAATTCGAGAATAAGTTTTATTGATTCCTTTATGGCCTCCGACGGGTGAATCATGGTTTTCCTGTATTATCTTATGTCGTTTCTCCTCCGGTGGAACTTGAATTAGACCCTGACATACTGTTATTTGAATTTGAGTTTCGTAGAATAAATCTTGCAAAGGTTTTTGAATCTGTGACCATGGAACTGTACTTAATGCGGCTTGGGCGATACTAATGGAATTAAGTTGTAATTCGTGAACGACGTCGAACAATGACCTTAACGCTTCTACTATAATTTGGTAGTCTATAGCTCTATTTTCATGTTCGATTACAGGTAATTGTATTTGGTAAAAATCATTGATTTTTGTTACTTTAGCCCTGGCGAGTGATATGTCGGTTTTATTCGGGAAAAATTTTCCGGATTTTTGCATCTCTTCAGCACCCTTGCCATACGGGTTTCCTGAATGCGTTATAAATATTACGATATTATCGCGCCTAGTTGCTAGAGTATCTCTAGTAAATTTGAATAGAGGTTCCTGTCTAAAATGCTCGCCTGGCAATGGTGTGTAGATTTCCTGCTTATCGGTAGTCAAACGTGGTGTCGGTAAGGTAGGAACTGAGCTTCGTGGCATGGCTTCTTGATTAGGACGGTTATCGTCGGAACTAGGAGACGGTGGTGGTGGAGCAGGTACTGCAGGTCTTTTTCGTTGGTACAATTTCGGCTGGTTATTATCGGAACTAGGAGATGGTGGTGGTGGAGGAGGTACTGAAGGTCTCTTTCGTTGGTAGGATTTTGGAACGATATCAAAGATGTCTTCCTCTGATGAAGAAAGTTGAGCCAGAGGATGGAGCTTTATGGGATTTCGAGACAGTGCATCGGCATTTAGATTGGTTTTACCTGTTTTGTAGACCATCTCGTAATTGTACTCTGCTAAATTCAACCTCCACCGCACAAGCCTGCTCGATGGATCCTTCACAGAGTTCATCCATATGAGCGGACGGTGGTCGGTGACTATTTTAAATTGGTTTCCATAGATATATGGACGGAAATAGTGTATGGCGTAGATTATCGCGAGACATTCCTTTTCTATTGTAGAATAATTTCTTTCGGCGGAATTTAATAAGCGCGACGTATATGCGATGGGTAAATCTCGGCCTATTGGTCCCTGGCTTAATACAGCGCCGATAGCATCCGCTGATGCATCGGTGGTGACTATAAACGGCAATTTAAAATTGGGATATTGTAATATCGGCTGTTCGCATAATGAGTCCCTTAATTTAACGAACGCGTTTTCTTGCTCATTACGCCATGTAAACGGAGTATCTTTCTTTAATAAATTCGTTAGCGGCTTCGCTATATTTGAAAAATTACAAATAAATCGTCGATAGTATCCTGCTAGTCCCAAGAACTGCTTTATTTGTTTGGCATTGGTCGGGCGTGGAAAATCTCGCACGGCACTCACTTTCGCTGGGTCGGGTTTCACCCCGCTCTCACTAATAACGTGCCCAAGATAACTAACTTCGCGTCTTAAGAACTGGCACTTATCTGGTTGAAGTGTCAGGTTTGCCTCTCGTAATCTCTCGGTCAATTTATTGAATTTATTTTCGTGCTCTTGAAGAGAGCTCGCGTATAGCACAATGTCATCTAAATAGACAAATAACTCGTTTCCCTGAAGTCCTGAGAGCACGTTATCCATGAGACGCTGAAATGTTGCTGGCGCGTTTTTTAACCCGAATGGCATTCTTGTGAATTCAAAATGCCCATGCGGCGTAGAAAATGCTGTCTTATGGGCGTCAGCGGATTCCATCGGTATTTGATGAAATCCGCTGGCGAGATCGAATGTGCTAAAATATTTAGCACTGCCTAACTGGTCGAGTATTTCGGTGATACATGGTAATGGGTAGGCATCGGCGATCGATTTTTCATTCAACGCTCGATAGTCGATGACTACCCGCCAGCGCTTTCTCCCTTGTGAATCTGCCTTTTTCGGCACCACCCACAATGGAGAATTATATGGAGACTTGGAATGCCGTATGATACCGTTTTCTAATAATTTACCCACTTGGTCGCGAATTTCCTCTTTATGCGCGGGAGGGAACCTATATTGTTTAACATTTATTGCTCTGTCATCGACTGTCGGAATTTTATGTGTTGTTACGGTGGTGTGTCCTAAGGGGTCTCCTTCTAGGTAGAACAAATCTTGTGTTTTCTCTATCAGTTTAACTACATGTTTCTTCTCTTCGTCGTTTAAGTGGTCGAGTTTTATTAATTCAATTATTTGATCTAAGCGAGGTTTCGATGCGTTTAGAGATGACTTTGCGACTTGAGCGTAGGTTAATTTCTGCATGCTTGCAAACGAAAGAGGAATTTCGTACTCCGGGTTCGGCATCGAATGAGAATTAGAATTTGAATTTGGTATTGTCCCTTTTTGGGCTGAGCCGCGCGTTGCGACTGAAATTTGCGATGATTCGAAGCGATTTGAATTTACTTTCGACGTAGGTTTGGGGTTTATGAATAACGGGAACAGAGCAGGTCGGTTTTCCTCGGATAACGGCGATATTAGTTTCACTGGCTCCAGTTTAACGGCAGGTAAAGCGACCTTAACCGTGCTATCGGTAGAGTTTATGACCCTTGTGATCGCTTGACCTTCGCTAACTTTCACGAGTGCGTTACCGAAAAATACACCGGGCGCGATATCGACTCTCGGAATTATTCCTTCTGAAAGCTGTGAATTAATTATTCTGACTTTCAGTCCAATATTCATTCGCGGCGGCAAAGATATTTTATCGGTGGATTCGAACTGATTCTTTATCAGCGTAGAGACCTTTTCGGAGGTCCTTTGAACTTTACTGGACATATTGAGGACACTTTCCGATGTCCTTGAAAAAAAATTTCGCGGTTGCGAGGCTTTTTCGGCGGTTTTTCGCGGTTTCCTCGGCGGAACTGAGACCCATTCGTCGGTCGTACGCGGCGTTTCCGACGGAATCGGTGAAATTTTATTTTCGGCGCTTACTATTTCGCGCTTAAATGGTATTACTTGACCGTGCCATTTAACTTCTCCTTTTGGGAACGAAATTTCCGCATCGGCGCAGAACCCTGATCCTAAGATTCCGTCCGGGCCGAGGGGAAAATTATCGGAGACTACATTAAACGGAACAACACGATCGAATAGTACGAGGTTGACCGTACCGATGGTCATGGTTTTTCCGTTCGTGATGCCAGTGATCACGACTGTTTCGTTTGCGTCTATACGCGTTTTCGGAGATAGAGCCGAGCGTTTTATAACGTTGATCTCAGCTCCCGTGTCAATCATAAATTCCGTGGGCTGAATTAGCGCGATGGAAGATAAGATCACGCTCGGCGTATTAGTTTTCCCCGTAATATTTATCGCGGCCCCATTTCTTCGTTCCCCGCAGAGGGGTCCTCGAGTGCGAGAGATCGAACGTTCGGATTGGCCTCGCGACCCGTCTCGCGGCGGGGCGAGAGGCCGTTCCCGTTTCCCGAAAACTGCGAATTGTATTGACGCTTCCTACACTCCTCGATTTGATGTCCTGGCGTCTTACAATATCTACAAAATTTATCCCTCACTATGGGGTTTCGGGAATGTTCAAGCGCGGCCCTGGGTGCTGGGGTATACACGTTTCTAGCAGGTATATTTCGCGGGTATTCGACACGGTCGAAGGGTTGTGGTTGTCGCGGAGAATACGACCTGTAACGGCAATCACGTGCGTAATGACCGGGGTAATTACAAGAGGAACAGACTATTTCTGAACGCCTTTCCCGAGGCTCTGCGCGCGGTCTCACGTTTTGTAATCTTTCGCGATCGAGTTCATGCCGCTTAAATAATTCGCGCGCGCGTGTGAACGCTTCCCTATGGTCGGCAAGAGTATGGAGTGGCATTTGTAAACGGATTTCCGGTATTAATCCGTCGGCGAAGCATCGAAGAGTTAACTCATCTACGTTTGATGTTGAACTCGGAGAGGCGTACGGGTCTAGGCGCTCGCAATCGATTATCGCGGTACGGAGATCTTTAATTCGACTTATATAATCCAAGATATGCTCATTCGGTTTCATGAACGAATTTGTCAGCTCACCGCGGTAGTGATCGGCTGACCTGGTCGCGCCAAACGTGCTGCGTAGTATATCAGTTAGTTCTAAAATGGACTGACACGGCTCGTCCTCTAGTGCCAGGTAGGCTCGACCTTTTAACTTACTTTTAATTAGTCTAGTGAAGGTACGTTCGCACCCGCCAGGTATGAGTTCGTAAGCACGCTTACACGATCTGGTAAATTGTAATACTGACATATTTTGTCCATCATATTGAGGAACTGCTTCGAGGGCTTGTTTTAGCGAAAGCTCGTCGTGATGTGAATTTTGAACATCAGACGACGGAGTTTGTAAAGAAGCGGATGCGGGAGCACGCGGAAATTCTAAGGGAACCGTATCGTTTCGCGGTAGGTCCTGAGATCGGCGTAAGGCTTCTAGCTCGCGGCGCATTTGTTCTATTTGTTGCAATAAATTGATCGTATTGTCGGCAGCTTTATTCACGTCGGCAGTATCGGTTGCGCGTGTCGGATTCTCTAGAACCGATTCTGGGAATTCGAGAGCTCGGGTGGTACGTTTGTCGCGGTCACTATCGGCGGCGGTTGAAACCCCTCGCGGCGGCTGGTGTCGTGTTTTTGTGGGCGTTCGCGTCGCCATGGCTAATCGTATTCCCTAACACGGCCGAATTTCCGGAAGAAAATACGCACAATCCCACCGCTGTCACCAAATTTTCGTGTCACGTCACGGGTCCGGAAAATTACCGAGTTTACCGCGGGCGACACGTAGCCGTTAATCCGAAATAGATCCGCGCAATTACGGCGGACGCTGGTTCGATTAGGGACGCAAACACTTTAAAACGCGAACACGGTGAACAGAAAGCGTTCACTTACCTTTCGCCGCCTTGATTCGCCGCTAATTTTCGCTCTCTTTGCAGGTATGGCTGTCGTCGGGGGTCGTTCGGTGGAATCGTCCCAGGATACGGGCTGATAGCTGGCAACGAAATAGGAATCAGCTTCCAAGCTGGCTGCGACGGTCGGTTGATCGGCTCTGGATACGCCAGAATGATTGAAGCTTCGCAGTGGTACGAGAGGTTCTTCTTCCCGTAATATTCTCGTATTAATTACAACGAATAAGGATGCGAAATGGAGGTTTTAAGAATGAATTGATGTATCCAAATATACCGACTAAAATAAATATATTCTAAAATAAACCTATTCTTACAAATGTACTTTTCCCTAGGCTAGATTTAGTGTTACTTTAGTATTTAAGAATTAGAACTAGAACTGGATATCGGAATCGAAGTTCGAAGTAGAAAAAGAATTGGAAATTGAAATAAAATGAATTAGTGAACACCCCAAGTGAGGTGGAGAAAAGCCTGGAGGCACTAAAGCGCGAGTAATAAGAGATGATACGACTCAGTTGCCGGCTACGACGATTCTGAGATCCAGACGCGCGTCCGCGACCTCCTCGGATCGCGCGGCGCGCGTATCGCTCGGGCCCCGCGGTGGGGCGGACGGTTGGAGTAGGGCGACCCCTCGGCCCGCGTAGTGGGGCGGCCGGCGTGGAGGGGCGGCTCGCGGTTCGCGTGAGCCGCGTTTGTCGGGCGCTCGCTTGCGCATCGCAATTATCCTAACTTATAATTATGTGTTGTGTTGTGTCTGTATGTACAATGTCTGTAGAGTACTTATATGCTATAAAACGAATTAGGAATAGATACTGGCGAAGAATCTATAAGGTTCAGGAGAGACGTGACGGTGAGCATCTGGACTGGCGTGATAGTCTCCTTGGTCCTGTTGGCTGTACGCGTTGTTGCGTGTACGAAGGGGCCTACTCCTGGACGATCCGTACCTGGCTGCCTTAGCTCGGCTGACGAGCAGGGGTGCTCGTTCGTTGTACAGGTGAGGCCTCATCGGGCGCTGGAGGTGATGCTGGAGGGTGGCAGGCGATACGCCTGACGTCACACATGTATTCCTCGTCTACACTTCAAATAAATGTAAATGCGACACTTCCTTGCTAGGAAATAGCGTCTGCAGATGTCTAGGTATCGTAGCAATAGAGTTCTAATGCTTCTTAAAACGCGATATCGCATCTCATTTCTTTGTTTCATGGTAAGATATAATATGATTTGCGAAGTGTCATGTATTCCTCGTCTACACTTCAAATGAATGTAAATGCAACACTTCCTTGAAAGGAAATAGCGATTGCAGATGTCTACGTATCGAAGCAATAGAGTTCAAATGCTTCTTAAAACGAGATATTGAATCTCATATCTATGTTTCATGATAAGATACAATATACATTGCGAAATGTTATGCATTCCTCGTCTACGATTCAAATGAATGTAAATGCGACACTTCCTTGCAAGGAAATAGCGTTTGCAGATGTCTACGTATCGTAGCAATAGAGTTCATATGATTCTTAAAACGCTATATCGCATCTCATTTCTATGTTTCATGGTAGGATATAACATAATTTGCGAAGTGTTATGTATTCCTCGTCTACACTTCAAATGAATGTGAATGCGATACTTCCTCGCTAGGAAATAGCGTTTGCAGATGTCTACGTATCGTAGCAATAGCTTTCTAATGCTTCTTAAAACGCGATATCGCATCTCATTTCTATGTTTCATGGTAAGATATAATATGATTTGCGAAGTGTCATGTATTCCTCGTCTACGATTCAAATGAATGTAAATGCGACACTTCCTTGCTAGGAAATAGCGTCTGCAGATGTCTAGGTATCGTAGCAATAGAGTTCTAATGCTTCTTAAAACGCGATATCGCATCTCATTTCTATGTTTCATGGTAGGATGTAAAATTATTTGCGAAGTGTTATGTATTCCTCGCCTACACTTCAAGTGAATGTAAATGCGACACTTCCTTGCAAGGAAGTAGCGATTGCAGATGTCTACGTATCGAAGAAATAGAGTTCAAATGCTTCTTAAAACGAGATATTGCATCTTATATCTATGTTTCATGATAAGATATAATATACATTGCGAAGTGTTATGCATTCCTCGTCTACGATTCAAATGAATGTAAATGCGACACTTCCTTGCAAGGAAATAGCGTTTGCAAATGTCTACGTATCGTAGCAATAGAGTTCTTATGATTCTTAAAACGCGATATCGCATCTCATTTCTATGTTTCATGGTAAGATATAATATGATTTGCGAAGTGTCATGTATTCCGCGTCTACGCTTCAAATGAATGTAAATGCGACACTTCCTGGCTAGGAAATAGCGTTTGAAGATGTCTACGTATCGTAGCAATAGAGTTCATATGATTCTTAAAACGCGATAACGCATCTCATTTCTATGTTTCATGGTAAGATATAATATGATTTGCGAAGTGTTATGTATTCCTCGTCTACACTTCAAATGAATGTGAATGCGATACTTCCTCGCTAGGAAATAGCGTTTGCAGATGTCTACGTATCGTAGCAATAGCTTTCTAATGCTTCTTAAAACGCGATATCGCATCTCATTTCTATGTTTCATGGTAAGATATAATATGATTTGCGAAGTGTCATGTATTCCTCGTCTACGATTCAAATGAATGTAAATGCGACACTTCCTTGCAAGGAAATAGCGTTTGCAGATGTCTACGTATCGTAGCAATAGAGTTCTTATGATTCTTAAAACGCGATATCGCATCTCATTTCTTTGTTTCATGGTAAGATATAATATGATTTGCGAAGTATCATGTATTCCTCGTCTACACTTCAAACGAATGTAAATGCGACACTTCCTTGAAAGGAAATAGCGATTGCAGATGTCTACGTATCGAAGCAATAGAGTTCATATGATTCTTAAAACGCGATATCGCATCTCATTTCTATGTTTCATGGTAGGATATAATATGATTTGCGAAGTGTCATGTATTCCGCGTCTACGCTTCAAATGAATGTAAATGCGACACTTCCTCGCTAGGAAATTGCGTTTGAAGATGTCTACGTATCGTAGCAATAGAGTTCATATGATTCTTAAAACGCGATGTCGCATCTCATTTCTATGTTTCATGGTAAGATATAATATGATTTGCGAAGTGTCATGTATTCCTCGTCTACACTTCAAATGAATGTAAATGCGACACTTCCTTGCTAGGAAATAGCGTCTGCAGATGTCTAGGTATCGTAGCAATAGAGTTCTAATGCTTCTTAAAACGCGATATCGCATCTCATTTCTATGTTTCATGGTAAGATGTAATATGATTTGCGAAGTGTTATGCATTCCTCGTCTACGATTCAAATGAATGTAAATGCGACACTTCCTTGCAAGGAAATAGCGTTTGCAAATGTCTACGTATCGTAGCAATAGAGTTCTTATGATTCTTAAAACGCGATATCGCATCTCATTTCTATGTTTCATGGTAAGATATAATATGATTTGCGAAGTGTCATGTATTCCGCGTCTACACTTCAAATGAATGTAAATGCGACACTTCCTCGCTAGGAAATAGCGTTTGAAGATGTCTACGTATCGTAGCAATAGAGTTCATATGATTCTTAAAACGCGATATCGCATCTCATTTCTATGTTTCATGGTAAGATATAATATGATTTGCGAAGTGTCATGTATTCCTCGTCTACACTTCAAATGAATGTAAATGCGACACTTCCTCGCTAGGAAATAGCGTTTGCAGATGTCTACGTATCGTAGCAATAGCTTTCTAATGCTTCTTAAAACGCGATATCGCATCTCATTTCTATGTTGCATGGTAAGATATAATATGATTTGCGAAGTGTCATGTATTCCTCGTCTACGATTCAAATGAATGTAAATGCGACACTTCCTTGCAAGGAAATAGCGTTTGCAGATGTCTACGTATCGTAGCAATAGAGTTCTTATGATTCTTAAAACGCGATATCGCATCTCATTTCTATGTTTCATGGTAAGATATAATATGATTTGCGAAGTGTCATGTATTCCGCGTCTACACTTCAAATGAATGTAAGTGCGACACTTCCTCGCTAGGAAATAGCGTTTGAAGATGTCTACGTATCGTAGCAATAGAGTTCATATGATTCTTAAAACGCGATATCGCATCTCATTTCTATGTTTCATGGTAAGATATAATATGATTTGCGAAGTGTCATGTAATCCTCGTCTACACTTCAAATGAATGTAAATGCGACACTTCCTCGCTAGGAAATAGCGTTTGCAGATGTCTACGTATCGTAGCAATAGCTTTCTAATGCTTCTTAAAACGCGATATCGCATCTCATTTCTATGTTGCATGGTAAGATATAATATGATTTGCGAAGTGTCATGTATTCCTCGTCTACGATTCAAATGAATGTAAATGCGACACTTCCTTGCAAGGAAATAGCGTTTGCAGATGTCTACGTATCGTAGCAATAGAGTTCTTATGATTCTTAAAACGCGATATCGCATCTCATTTCTATGTTTCATGGTAGGATATAATATGATTTGCGAAGTGTCATGTATTCCGCGTCTACGCTTCAAATGAATGTAAATGCGACACTTCCTCGCTAGGAAATAGCGTTTGAAGATGTCTACGTATCGTAGCAATAGAGTTCTTATGATTCTTAAAACGCGATATCGCATCTCATTTCTATGTTTCATGGTAAGATATAATATGATTTGCGAAGTGTCATGTATTCCGCGTCTACGCTTCAAATGAATGTAAATGCGACACTTCCTCGCTAGGAAATAGCGTTTGAAGATGTCTACGTATCGTAGCAATAGAGTTCATATGATTCTTAAAACGCGATATCGCATCTCATTTCTATGTTTCATGGTAAGATATAATATGATTTGCGAAGTGTCATGTATTCCTCGTCTACACTTCAAATGAATGTAAATGCGACACTTCCCCGCTAGGAAATAGCGTTTGCAGATGTCTACGTATCGTAGCAATAGCTTTCTAATGCTTCTTAAAACGCGATATCGCATCTCATTCCTATGTTTCATGGTAAGATATAATATGATTTGCGAAGTGTCATGAATTCCTCGTCTACGATTCAAATGAATGTAAATGCGACACTTCCTTGCAAGGAAATAGCGTTTGCAGATGTCTACGTATCGTAGCAATAGAGTTCTTATGATTCTTAAAACGCGATATCGCATCTCATTTCTTTGTTTCATGGTAAGATATAATATGATTTGCGAAGTATCATGTATTCCTCGTCTACACTTCAGACGAATGTAAATGCGACACTTCCTTGAAAGGAAATAGCGATTGCAGATGTCTACGTATCGAAGCAATAGAGTTCAAAAGCTTCTTAAAACTAGATATTGCATCTCATATCTATGTTTCATGGTAAGATATAATATTATTTGCGAAGTGTCATGTATTCCTCGTCTACACTTCAAATGAATGTGAATGCGACACTTCCTCGCTAGGAAATAGCGTTTGCAGATGTCTACGTATCGTAGCAATAGATTTCTAATGCTTCTTAAAACGCGATATCGCATCTCATTTCTATGTTTCATAGTAAGATATAATATGATTTGCGAAGTGTCATGTATTCCTCGTCTACACTTCAAATGGATGTAAATGCGACACTTCCTTGCAAGGAAATAGCGTTTGCAGATGTCTACCTATCGTAGCTATAAAGTTCTAATGCTTCTTAGAACGCGATATCGCATCTCATTTCTATGTTTCATGGTAAGATGTAATATGATTTGCGAAGTGTTATGTATTCCTCGTCTACACTTCAAATGAATGTGAATGCGACACTTCCTCGCTAGGAAATAGCGTTTGCAGATATCTACGTATCGTAGCAATAGAGTTCATATGATTCTTATTAAAAACGCGATATCGCATCTCATTTCTATGTTTCATGGTAAGATATAATATGATTTGCGAAGTGTCATGTATTCCTCGTCTACACTTCAAATGAATGTAAATGCGACACTTCCTTGCTAGGAAATAGCGTCTGCAGATGTCTAGGTATCGTAGCAATACAGTTCTAATGCTTCTTAAAACGCGATATCGCATCTCATTTCTATGTTTCATGGTAGGATGTAAAATTATTTGCGAAGTGTTATGTATTCCTCGTCTACACTTCAAATGAATGTAAATGCGACACTTCCTTGCAAGGAAATAGCGTTTGCAGATGTCTACGTATCGAAGCAATAGTGTTCAAATGCTTCTTAAAAAGAGATATTGCATCACATATCTATGTTTCATGATAAGATATATTATTCATTGAGAAGTGTTATGCATTCTACGTCTACGATTCAAATGAACGTAAATGCGACACTTCCTTGCTAGGAAATAGCGTCTGCAGATGTCTAGGTATCGTAGCAATAGAGTTCTAATGCTTCTTAAAACGCGATATCGCATCTCATTTCTATGTTTCATGGTAAGATATTATATGATTTGCGAAGTGTTATGTATTCCTCGTCTACACTTCAAATGAATGTAAATGCGACACTTCCTTGCAAGGAAATAGCGTCTGCAGATGTCTACGTATCGTGTGACGTCAGGCGTATCGCCTGCCACCCTCCAGCATCACCTCCAGCGCCCGATGAGGCCTCACCTGTACAACGAACGAGCACCCCTGCTCGTCAGCCGAGCTAAGGCAGCCAGGTACGGATCGTCCAGGAGTAGGCCCCTTCGTACACGCAACAACGCGTACAGCCAACAGGACCAAGGAGACTATCACGCCAGTCCAGATGCTCACCGTCACGTCTCTCCTGAACCTTATAGATTCTTCGCCAGTATCTATTCCTAATTCGTTTTATAGCATATAAGTACTCTACAGACATTGTACATACAGACACAACACAACACATAATTATAAGTTAGGATAATTGCGAATGCGCAAGCGAGCGCCCCGACAAACGCGGCTCACGCGAACCGCGAGCCGCCCCTCCACGCCGGCCGCCCCACTACGCGGGCCGAGGGGTCGCCCTACTCCAACCGTCCGCCCCACCGCGGGGCCCGAGCGATACGCGCGCCGCGCGATCCGAGGAGGTCGCGTACGCGCGTCTGGATCTCAGAATCGTCGTAGCCGGCAACTGAGTCGTATCATCTCTTATTACTCGCGCTTTAGTGCCTCCAGGCTTTTCTCCACCTCACTTGGGGGTGTTCACTAATTCATTTTATTTCAATTTCCAATTCTTTTTCTACTTCGAACTTCGATTCCGATATCCAGTTCTAGTTCTAATTCTTAAATACTAAAGTAACACTAAATCTAGCCTAGGGAAAAGTACATTTGTAAGAATAGGTTTATTTTAGAATATATTTATTTTAGTCGGTATATTTGGATACATCAATTCATTCTTAAAACCTCCATTTCGCATCCTTATTCGTTGTAATTAATACGAGAATATTACGGGAAGAAGAACCTCTCGTACCACTGCGAAGCTTCAATCATTCTGGCGTATCCAGAGCCGATCAACCGACCGTCGCAGCCAGCTTGGAAGCTGATTCCTATTTCGTTGCCAGCTATCAGCCCGTATCCTGGGACGATTCCACCGAACGACCCCCGACGACAGCCATACCTGCAAAGAGAGCGAAAATTAGCGGCGAATCAAGGCGGCGAAAGGTAAGTGAACGCTTTCTGTTCACCGTGTTCGCGTTTTAAAGTGTTTGCGTCCCTAATCGAACCAGCGTCCGCCGTAATTGCGCGGATCTATTTCGGATTAACGGCTACGTGTCGCCCGCGGTAAACTCGGTAATTTTCCGGACCCGTGACGTGACACGAAAATTTGGTGACAGCGGTGGGATTGTGCGTATTTTCTTCCGGAAATTCGGCCGTGTTAGGGAATACGATTAGCCATGGCGACGCGAACGCCCACAAAAACACGACACCAGCCGCCGCGAGGGGTTTCAACCGCCGCCGATAGTGACCGCGACAAACGTACCACCCGAGCTCTCGAATTCCCAGAATCGGTTCTAGAGAATCCGACACGCGCAACCGATACTGCCGACGTGAATAAAGCTGCCGACAATACGATCAATTTATTGCAACAAATAGAACAAATGCGCCGCGAGCTAGAAGCCTTACGCCGATCTCAGGACCCTACCGCGAAACGATACGGTTCCCTTAGAATTTCCGCGTGCTCCCGCATCCGCTTCTTTACAAACTCCGTCGTCTGATGTTCAAAATTCACATCACGACGAGCTTTCGCTAAAACAAGCCCTCGAAGCAGTTCCTCAATATGATGGACAAAATATGTCAGTATTACAATTTACCAGATCGTGTAAGCGTGCTTACGAACTCATACCTGGCGGGTGCGAACGTACCTTCACTAGACTAATTAAAAGTAAGTTAAAAGGTCGAGCCTACCTGGCACTAGAGGACGAGCCGTGTCAGTCCATTTTAGAACTAACTGATATACTACGCAGCACGTTTGGCGCGACCAGGTCAGCCGATCACTACCGCGGTGAGCTGACAAATTCGTTCATGAAACCGAATGAGCATATCTTGGATATATATAAGTCGAATTAAAGATCTCCGTACCGCGATAATCGATTGCGAGCGCCTAGACCCGTACGCCTCTCCGAGTTCAACATCAAACGTAGATGAGTTAACTCTTCGATGCTTCGCCGACGGATTAATACCGGAAATCCGTTTACAAATGCCACTCCATACTCTTGCCGACCATAGGGAAGCGTTCACACGCGCGCGCGAATTATTTAAGCGGCATGAACTCGATCGCGAAAGATTACAAAACGTGAGACCGCGCGCAGAGCCTCGGGAAAGGCGTTCAGAAATAGTCTGTTCCTCTTGTAATTACCCCGGTCATTACGCACGTGATTGCCGTTACAGGTCGTATTCTCCGCGACAACCACAACCCTTCGACCGTGTCGAATACCCGCGAAATATACCTGCTAGAAACGTGTATACCCCAGCACCCAGGGCCGCGCTTGAACATTCCCGAAACCCCATAGTGAGGGATAAAATTTTGTAGATATTGTAAGACGCCAGGACATCAAATCGAGGAGTGTAGGAAGCGTCAATACAATTCGCAGTTTTCGGGAAACGGGAACGGCCTCTCGCCCCGCCGCGAGACGGGTCGCGAGGCCAATCCGAACGTTCGATCTCTCGCACTCGAGGACCCCTCTGCGGGGAACGAAGAAATGGGGCCGCGATAAATATTACGGGGAAAACTAATACGCCGAGCGTGATCTTATCTTCCATCGCGCTAATTCAGCCCACGGAATTTATGATTGACACGGGAGCTGAGATCAACGTTATAAAACGCTCGGCTCTATCTCCGAAAACGCGTATAGACGCAAACGAAACAGTCGTGATCACTGGCATCACGAACGGAAAAACCATGACCATCGGTACGGTCAACCTCGTACTATTCGATCGTGTTGTTCCGTTTAATGTAGTCTCCGATAATTTTCCCCTCGGCCCGGACGGAATCTTAGGATCAGGGTTCTGCGCCGATGCGGAAATTTCGTTCCCAAAAGGAGAAGTTAAATGGCACGGTCAAGTAATACCATTTAAGCGCGAAATAGTAAGCGCCGAAAATAAAATTTCACCGATTCCGTCGGAAACGCCGCGTACGACCGACGAATGGGTCTCAGTTCCGCCGAGGAAACCGCGAAAAACCGCCGAAAAAGCCTCGCAACCGCGAAATTTTTTTTCAAGGACATCGGAAAGTGTCCTCAATATGTCCAGTAAAGTTCAAAGGACCTCCGAAAAGGTCTCTACGCTGATAAAGAATCAGTTCGAATCCACCGATAAAATATCTTTGCCGCCGCGAATGAATATTGGACTGAAAGTCAGAATAATTAATTCACAGCTTTCAGAAGGAATAATTCCGAGAGTCGATATCGCGCCCGGTGTATTTTTCGGTAACGCACTCGTGAAAGTTAGCGAAGGTCAAGCGATCACAAGGGTCATAAACTCTACCGATAGCACGGTTAAGGTCGCTTTACCTGCCGTTAAACTGGAGCCAGTGAAACTAATATCGCCGTTATCCGAGGAAAACCGACCTGCTCTGTTCCCGTTATTCATAAACCCCAAACCTACGTCGAAAGTAAATTCAAATCGCTTCGAATCATCGCAAATTTCAGTCGCAACGCGCGGCTCAGCCCAAAAAGGGACAATACCAAATTCAAATTCTAATTCTCATTCGATGCCGAACCCGGAGTACGAAATTCCTCTTTCGTTTGCAAGCATGCAGAAATTAACCTACGCTCAAGTCGCAAAGTCATCTCTAAACGCATCGAAACCTCGCTTAGATCAAATAATTGAATTAATAAAACTCGACCACTTAAACGACGAAGAGAAGAAACATGTAGTTAAACTGATAGAGAAAACACAAGATTTGTTCTACCTAGAAGGAGACCCCTTAGGACACACCACCGTAACAACACATAAAATTCCGACAGTCGATGACAGAGCAATAAATGTTAAACAATATAGGTTCCCTCCCGCGCATAAAGAGGAAATTCGCGACCAAGTGGGTAAATTATTAGAAAACGGTATCATACGGCATTCCAAGTCTCCATATAATTCTCCATTGTGGGTGGTGCCGAAAAAGGCAGATTCACAAGGGAGAAAGCGCTGGCGGGTAGTCATCGACTATCGAGCGTTGAATGAAAAATCGATCGCCGATGCCTACCCATTACCATGTATCACCGAAATACTCGACCAGTTAGGCAGTGCTAAATATTTTAGCACATTCGATCTCGCCAGCGGATTTCATCAAATACCGATGGAATCCGCTGACGCCCATAAGACAGCATTTTCTACGCCGCATGGGCATTTTGAATTCACAAGAATGCCATTCGGGTTAAAAAACGCGCCAGCAACATTTCAGCGTCTCATGGATAACGTGCTCTCAGGACTTCAGGGAAACGAGTTATTTGTCTATTTAGATGACATTGTGCTATACGCGAGCTCTCTTCAAGAGCACGAAAATAAATTCAATAAATTGACCGAGAGATTACGAGAGGCAAACCTGACACTTCAACCAGATAAGTGCCAGTTCTTAAGACGCGAAGTTAGTTATCTTGGGCACGTTATTAGTGAGAGCGGGGTGAAACCCGACCCAGCGAAAGTGAGTGCCGTGCGAGATTTTCCACGCCCGACCAATGCCAAACAAATAAAGCAGTTCTTGGGACTAGCAGGATACTATCGACGATTTATTTGTAATTTTTCAAATATAGCGAAGCCGCTAACGAATTTATTAAAGAAAGATACTCCGTTTACATGGCGTAATGAGCAAGAAAACGCGTTCGTTAAATTAAGGGACTCATTATGCGAACAGCCGATATTACAATATCCCAATTTTAAATTGCCGTTTATAGTCACCACCGATGCATCAGCGGATGCTATCGGCGCTGTATTAAGCCAGGGACCAATAGGCCGAGATTTACCCATCGCATATACGTCGCGCTTATTAAATTCCGCCGAAAGAAATTATTCTACAATAGAAAAGGAATGTCTCGCGATAATCTACGCCATACACTATTTCCGTCCATATATCTATGGAAACCAATTTAAAATAGTCACCGACCACCGTCCGCTCATATGGATGAACTCTGTGAAGGATCCATCGAGCAGGCTTGTGCGGTGGAGGTTGAAATTAGCAGAGTACAATTACGAGATGGTCTACAAAACAGGTAAAACCAATCTAAATGCCGATGCACTGTCTCGAAATCCCATAAAGCTCCATCCTCTGGCTCAACTTTCTTCATCAGAGGAAGACATCTTTGATATCGTTCCAAAATCCTACCAACGAAAGAGACCTTCAGTACCTCCTCCACCACCACCATCTCCTAGTTCCGATAATAACCAGCCGAAATTGTACCAACGAAAAAGACCTGCAGTACCTGCTCCACCACCACCGTCTCCTAGTTCCGACGATAACCGTCCTAATCAAGAAGCCATGCCACGAAGCTCAGTTCCTACCTTACCGACACCACGTTTGACTACCGATAAGCAGGAAATCTACACACCATTGCCAGGCGAGCATTTTAGACAGGAACCTCTATTCAAATTTACTAGAGATACTCTAGCAACTAGGCGCGATAATATCGTAATATTTATAACGCATTCAGGAAACCCGTATGGCAAGAGATGCAAAAATCCGGAAAATTTTTCCCGAATAAAACCGACATATCACTCGCCAGGGCTAAAGTAACAAAAATCAATGATTTTTACCAAATACAATTACCTGTAATCGAACATGAAAATAGAGCTATAGACTACCAAATTATAGTAGAAGCGTTAAGGTCATTGTTCGACGTCGTTCACGAATTACAACTTAATTCCATTAGTATCGCCCAAGCCGCATTAAGTACAGTTCCATGGTCACAGATTCAAAAACCTTTGCAAGATTTATTCTACGAAACTCAAATTCAAATAACAGTATGTCAGGGTCTAATTCAAGTTCCACCGGAGGAGAAACGACATAAGATAATACAGGAAAACCATGATTCACCCGTCGGAGGCCATAAAGGAATCAATAAAACTTATTCTCGAATTCGCGAAAGATTTTTCTGGCCAAACATGAAAACGCAAATACAGGAGTATATTAACAAGTGTAGAAGCTGCCAATTAGAAAAGTTAGTCCGCGTCAAAACAAAACAACCGATGACTCTTACCGACACACCCGGGTGTGCTTTTGATAAAATTTCCATGGACGTCATGGGGCCCCTTCCGGTAACCCCTGACGGATACACCAATATACTCACCATCCAAGACCTTTTGACAAAGTATTCCATAGCCATTCCTCTCAAGAAAACCTCAGCAGTAGACATAGCGGACGCATTAGTGACAAAATTCATTTGCATATACGGTTGCCCGAAAGGCATTTTAACGGACCAGGGGTCAAATTTTATTAACAGTCTAGTAAAAGCAGTAGCCATCAAATTTAGGATTAAACAGTATAAATCCACAGCCTTCCACCCTCAAACCAATGGCTCGGTAGAACGCTCACACCATGTTCTCACAGAGTATCTTAAGCACTATATTACCGCCAGCGACGACTGGGAACGATGGCTCCCATACGCCACATTTTCATACAATACAAGCGTTCATGAAGGTACTTTGTACACGCCACACGAACTCGTCTTTGGGCGAATCGCTCGAGTTCCCTCCGATTCACCGCTACAAGATAGTAGCGAAAATGAAACATACTCAGACTATCTTATTGATTTGCAAAATAGAATTACTAGATCCCAACAATTGGCGAAGGAAAACCTCGACAACTCGAAGCGTAGAACTAAGTACTATTATGATAAGAGTGTTAATACCCAGAAATTCGAAGCAGGCCAGTGGGTCTTCCTATTACGTGAACCGCGGAAACACAAGTTTCAATCACAGTACGTCGGACCCTATAGAATAGTCGAGATTCTGGGTAAGAACAACGTAAAAATATCGATTAAGGGTAGATATAAGGTAGTTCATATGAATAAATTAAAGCACTGTAAGCGTATGAATAGTATGAGAGAGCGAAAGTCTGATAATGAACTAAATAGTGAAAGAACTGAAAACCAAAAAGTGACAAACTCTAAGAACATTAGTGATAGTGAATCCAGTCTCCCAAGCGGAAAATACAGTCCCGACCAACCAATCGAAGGATGCCGCTCCGTGGAACCGAAACAAGCCCGCCACAGCTTCCCAGGCGAGGTCCAGCCTACCGAACGGCAGCCAACCGGCGAACATCCAAAGATACGCAATTCTTTGCAAACGCAGCAACCAGTCAGGAGATCTTGGCACGGCCAAGATTCCTTTTGTATGGGGGGAGGTGTGACGTCAGGCGTATCGCCTGCCACCCTCCAGCATCACCTCCAGCGCCCGATGAGGCCTCACCTGTACAACGAACGAGCACCCCTGCTCGTCAGCCGAGCTAAGGCAGCCAGGTACGGATCGTCCAGGAGTAGGCCCCTTCGTACACGCAACAACGCGTACAGCCAACAGGACCAAGGAGACTATCACGCCAGTCCAGATGCTCACCGTCACGTCTCTCCTGAACCTTATAGATTCTTCGCCAGTATCTATTCCTAATTCGTTTTATAGCATATAAGTACTCTACAGACATTGTACATACAGACACAACACAACACATAATTATAAGTTAGGATAATTGCGATGCGCAAGCGAGCGCCCGACAAACGCGGCTCACGCGAACCGCGAGCCGCCCCTCCACGCCGGCCGCCCCACTACGCGGGCCGAGGGGTCGCCCTACTCCAACCGTCCGCCCCACCGCGGGGCCCGAGCGATACGCGCGCCGCGCGATCCGAGGAGGTCGCGGACGCGCGTCTGGATCTCAGAATCGTCGTAGCCGGCAACTGAGTCGTATCATCTCTTATTACTCGCGCTTTAGTGCCTCCAGGCTTTTCTCCACCTCACTTGGGGTGTTCACTAATTCATTTTATTTCAATTTCCAATTCTTTTTCTACTTCGAACTTCGATTCCGATATCCAGTTCTAGTTCTAATTCTTAAATACTAAAGTAACACTAAATCTAGCCTAGGGAAAAGTACATTTGTAAGAATAGGTTTATTTTAGAATATATTTATTTTAGTCGGTATATTTGGATACATCAATTCATTCTTAAAACCTCCATTTCGCATCCTTATTCGTTGTAATTAATACGAGAATATTACGGGAAGAAGAACCTCTCGTACCACTGCGAAGCTTCAATCATTCTGGCGTATCCAGAGCCGATCAACCGACCGTCGCAGCCAGCTTGGAAGCTGATTCCTATTTCGTTGCCAGCTATCAGCCCGTATCCTGGGACGATTCCACCGAACGACCCCCGACGACAGCCATACCTGCAAAGAGAGCGAAAATTAGCGGCGAATCAAGGCGGCGAAAGGTAAGTGAACGCTTTCTGTTCACCGTGTTCGCGTTTTAAAGTGTTTGCGTCCCTAATCGAACCAGCGTCCGCCGTAATTGCGCGGATCTATTTCGGATTAACGGCTACGTGTCGCCCGCGGTAAACTCGGTAATTTTCCGGACCCGTGACGTGACAATCGTAGCAATGGAGTTCATATGATTCTTAAAACGCGATATCGCATCCCATTTCTATGTTTCATGGTAAGATATAATATGATTTGCGAAGTGTTATGTATTCCTCGTCTACACTTCATATGAATGTTAATGCGACACTTCCTTGCAAGGATAGTGCGTTTGCAGATGTCTACGTATCGTAGCAATAGAGTTCTAATGCTTCTTAAAACGCGATATCGCTTCTCACTGCTATGTTTCATGATAAGATATAATATTCATTATGGAATGTTATGTATACCTCGTACTCACAACAAAAGAATGTAAATGCGACCCTTCCATGCCAGGAAATAGCCTTTGCAGATGTCTACGTATCGTAGCAACAGTGTTCTAATGCTACTTAAATCGCGATATCGCATCTCATTTCTGTTTCGTGATAAGATATAATATTCATTGCGAAGTGTCGTGTATACCTCGTATTCACTTCAAAAGAATGTAAATGCGACACTTCCTTCCTAGGAAATAGCGTTTGCAGATGTTTACGTACCGAAACAATAGAGCACTAATGCTTCTTAAAACGACATGTTGCATCTCATTTTTATGTTTCATGGTAAGATATAGTATTCATTGCGAAGTGTCATGTATACCTCGCATTCACTTCAACAGAATGTAAATGCGACACTTCCTTGCTAGGAAATAGCGTTTGCAGATGGGTACGTATCGTAGCAATAGATTTCTAACGCTTCTTGAAACGCGATATCACATCTCATTCATATGTTTCATGATAAGATATAATGTTCATTGCGATGTGACATGTATACCTCACATTCACTACAAAAGAATGTAGATGCGACACTTCCTTGCAAGGAAATAGCGTTTTCAGATGTCTACGTATCGAAGCTATAGAGTTCTAATGCTACTTATAACGCGATGTCTCATCTCAATTCTATGTTCCATGATAAGATATAATATACATTACGATGTGTCATGTATACCTCGTATTCACTTCAAATGAATGTAAATGCGACACTTCCTTACTAGGAAATAGCGTTTCCAGATGTCTACGTATCGTAGCAGCAGAGTTCTAACGCTTCTTAAAACGAGATGTCGCATATCATTTCTATGTTTCATGATGCGATATAATACTCATTGCGGAGTGTCATGTATACCTCGTATACACTTCAAATGAATGTAAATGCGACACTTCCTTGCTAGGTAATAGCGAGTGCAGATGTCTACGTATCGAAGCAATAGTGTTCTAATGCTTCTTAAAACGCGATATCGCATCTCATTTCTATATTTCATGATAAGATATAATGTTCATTGCGATCTGTCATGTATACCTCGTATTCACTTCAAATGAATGTAAATGCGACACATCCTTGCTAGAAGATAGCGTTTCCAGATGTCTACGTATCGTAGCTATAGAGTTCTAATGCTTCTTAGAACGCGATATCGCATCTCATTTCTATGTTTCATGGTAAGATATTTTATTCATTGGGAAGTGTCATGTATACCTCGCATTCACTACAAATGAATATCAAGGCGACACTTCCTTGGTAGGAAATAGCGTTTGCAGATGGGTACGTATCGTAGCAATAGATTTCTAACGCTTCTTGAAACGCGATATCACATCTCATTTATATGTTTCATGATAAGATATAATGTTCATTGCGATGTGACATGTATACCTCACATTCACTACAAAAGAATGTAGATGCGACACTTCCTTGCTAGGAAATAGCGTTTCCAGATGTCTACGTATCGTAGCAATAGAGTTCTAACGCTTCTTAAAACGAAATGTCGCATATCATTTCTATGTTTCATGAGACGATATAATATTCATTGCGGAGTGTCATGTATACCTCGTAACCACTTCAAAAGTATGTAAATGCGACACTTCCTCGCTAGGAAATAGCGTTTGCAGATGTCTACGTATCGAAGCAATAAGGTTCAACTGCTTTCTAAATCGCGATATCGCATTTCACTTCTATGTTCCGTGATAAGGTATAATATTCATTGCCCAGTGTCAATTATACCTCGCATACACTTCAAATGAATGCAAATGCGGTCCTTCCTTGCTAGGAAATAGTGTTTGCAGATGTCTCCGTATCGAAGCAATAGATTTCTAATGCTTCTTAAAACGCGATATCGCATTTCATTTCTATGTTTCATGATAAGATATAATATTCATTGCGATGTGTCACTTATATCTCGCATACACTTCAAATGAATGTAAATGCGACACTTCCTTGCTAGGAAATAGCGTTTTCAGATGTCTACGCATCGAAACAATAGAGTTTTAATGTTTCTTAAAACGAGATGTCGCACCTCACTTCTATGTTTCGTGACAAGATATAATATTCGTTGAGGAGTGTTATGTATACCTCGTATTCGCCTCAAAAGAATGTAAGTGGGACACTTCCTTGCTATGAAATATCGTTTGCAGAAGTCTATGTATCGTAGCAATAGAGTCCTAATGCTTCTTAAAACGAGATGTCGCATTTCATTTCTATGTTTCGTGATAAGATATAATATTCATTGCGAAGTGTCATGTATGCCTCGTATTCACTTCTAAAGAATGTAAATGTGACACTTCCTTGCTAGGAAATAGCGTTTGCAGATGTCTACGTATCGTAGCATTGGAGTTCTAATGCTACTGAAATAGCGACATCACATCTCATTTCTATGTTTCGTGATAGGGTATAATATTCATGGGAAGTGTCATGTATACCTCGTATTCACTTCAAAAGAAAATAAATGCGACGTTTCCGTCCTAGGAAATAGCGTTCGCAGATGTCTATCTATCGCAGCAATGGAGTCCTAATGCTTCTTCAAAGGAGATGTCGCATTTCATTTCTATGTTTCGTGATAGGATATAATATTCATTGCGAAGTGTCACGAATACCTCGTATTCGCTTCAAAAGAATGAAAATGCGACACTTCCTTTATATTAAATAGCGTTTGCAGATGTCTCCGTATCGAAGCAATAGAGTTCCAATGCTTCTCTAAACGCGATATCGCATCTCATTTCTATGTTTCATGGTAAGATATAATATTAACTGCAAAGTGTCATATATACCTCGCATACACTTCAAACGAATGTAAATGAGACATTTCCTTGCTAGGAAATAGCGTTTTCAGTTGTCTACGTATCGTAGCAATAAAGTTCAAATGCTTCTTACATCGCGATATCGCATCTCATTTCTATGCTTCATGATGAGATATAATATTCATTGCGAAGTGTCATGTATGCCTCGTATTCACTTCAAATGAAAGTAAATGCTACACTTCATTGCAGGGAAATAGCGTTTCGAGATGTCTACGTATCGAAGCGTTGGAGTTCTAATGCTTCTTAAAACGCGACATCGCACCTTTCTTCGATGTTTCATGATAAGATATAACATTCATTGCGAAGTATTATGTATACTTCGTCTATACTCTGAATGAAAGTAAATGCCACATTTCCTTGCTGGGAAATATTCCACCATTGCTTCGATACGTGGACAACAGGAAACGCATTTCCTAGGATGGACGTGTGCAATTTACATTCTTTTGAAGTGTACACGACGTATACATAACACTTTGCAATGAACATTATATCTTATCATGCAACATAGAAATGAGATGCTATATCGCGTTTTAAAAAGCATTAGAACACTAATGCTCCGATATGTAGACATCTGGAAACGCTATTTCCTAGCAAGGATGTGTGACATTAACATTCATTTGAAGTGTAGACGAGGTATACATAACACTTCGCAATGAATATCATATCTTATCAAGAAATATAGAACTGAGGTGCGACATCGCGGTTAAGGAAGCATTAGAACTCTATTGCATCGATACGTAGACATCTGCAAACGCTATTTCCTCGCATGGAAGTGTCGGATTTACATTCTTTTGAAGTGAATACAAGATATACATGACACTTCGCAAAGAATATTATATCTTTTCATGAAACATAGGAATGAGGTGCTATATCGCGTTTTGAGAAGTATTAGAACTCTATTGCTACGATACGTAGACATCTGCAGACTCTATTTCCTAGCAAGGAAATTTCGCACTTACATTCCACTGAAGTGAATACGAGGTATACATAACATTACACAATGAATATTATATCTTATTACGAAACATAGAAGTGAAATACGACATCTCGTTTTAAGAAGCATTAGTACTCTATTGCTGTGATACGTAGACATCTGCAAACAATATTTCCTAGCAAGGAAGTGTCGCATTTACATTCTTTTGAAGTGAATACGAGGTATACATGACACTTCGCAATGAATATTATATCTTATCATGAGACATAGGAATGAGGAGCTATATCGCGTTTTGAGAAGCGTTACAACTCTATTGCTAATATGCGTAGACATCTGCAAACTCTATTTCCTAGCATTACACTTACATTCCACTGGCATTCCACTGAAGTGAATACGAGGTATACATAACACTCCACAATGAATATTATATCTTATCACGAAACATAGAAATGAAATGCGGCATCTTGTTTTAAGACGCACTCGAACTCTATTGCTACGATACGTAGACATCTGCAAATGCTATTTCCTAGCATGGAAGTGTCGCATTTACATTCTTTTGAAGTGAATATGAGATATACATGACACTTCGCAATGAATATTATATCTTATCATGAAACATAGGAATGAGGTGCTATATCGCGTTTTGAGAAGCATTAGAACTCTATTGCTATTATACGCAGACATCTGCAAACTCTATTTCCTAGCAAGGAAATTTCGCACTTACATTCCACTGAAGTGAATACGAGGTATACATAACATTACACAATGAATATTATATCTTATTACGAAACATAGAAGTGAAATACGACATCTCGTTTTACGAAGCATTAGAATTCTATTGCTACGATACGTAGACATCTGCAAAGGCTATTTCCTGGCATGGAAGGGTCGCATTTACATTCTTTTGTTGTGAGTACGAGGTATACATAACATTCCATAATGAATATTATATCTTATCATGAAACATAGCAGTGAGAAGCGATATCGCGTTTTAAGAAGCATTAGAACTCTATTGCTACGATACGTAGACATCTGCAAACAAGATTTCCTTGCAAGGAGGTGTCGCATTTACATTCTTTTGTAGTGAATACGAGGTATACATGACACTTCGCAATGAATATTATATCTTATCATGAAACATAGAAGTGAAATGCGATATCGCGTTCTAAGAAGCATTAGTACTCTATTGCTACGATACGTAGACATCTGCAAAGGCTATTTCCTAGCATGGAAGGGTCGCATTTACATTCTTTTGAAGTGAGTACGAGGTATACATGACACTCCATAATGAATATTATATCTTATCATGAAACATAGCAGTGAGATGCGATATCGCGTTTTAAGAAGCATTAGAACTCTATTGCTACGACACGTAGGCATCTGCAAACGCTATTTCCTAGCATGGAAGTGTCGCATTTACATTCTTTTGAAGTGAATACGAGATATACATGACACTTCGCAATGAATATTATATCTTATCATGAAACATACGAATGAGGTGCTATATCGCGTTTTGAGAAGCATTAGAACTCTATTGCTATTATACGTAGACATCTGCAAACTCTATTTCCTAGCAAGGAAATTTCGCACTTACATTCCACTGAAGTGAATACGAGGTATACATAACATTACACAATGAATATTATATCTTATTACGAAACATAGAAGTGAAATACGACATCTCGTTTTAAGAAGCATTAGTACTCTATTGCTGTGATACGTAGACATCTGCAAACAATATTTCCTAGCAAGGAAGTGTCGCATTTACATTCTTTTGAAGTGAATACGAGGTATACATGACACTTCGCAATGAATATTATATCTTATCATGAGACATAAGAATGAGGAGCTATATCGCGTTTTGAGAAGCATTAGAACTCTATTGCTAATATGCGTAGACATCTGCAAACTCTATTTCCTAGCATTACACTTACATTCCACTGGCATTCCACTGAAGTGAATACGAGGTATACATAACACTCCACAATGAATATTATATCTTATCACGAAACATAGAAATGAAATGCGGCATCTTGTTCTAAGACGCACTCGAACTCTATTGCTACGATACGTAGACATCTGCAAATGCTATTTCCTAGCATGGAAGTGTCGCATTTACATTCTTTTGAAGTGAATATGAGTTATACATGACACTTCGCAATGAATATTATATCTTATCGTGAAACATAGGAATGAGGTGCTATATCGCGTTTTGAGAAGCATTAGAACTCTATTGCTATTATACGTAGACATCTGCAAACTCTATTTCCTAGCAAGGAAATTTCGCACTTACATTCCACTGAAGTGAATACGAGGTATACATAACATTACACAATGAATATTATATCTTATTACGAAACATAGAAGTGAAATACGACATCTCGTTTTACGAAGCATTAGAATTCTATTGCTACGATACGTAGACATCTGCAAAGGCTATTTCCTAGCATGGAAGGGTCGCATTTACATTCTTTTGTTGTGAGTACGAGGTATACATAACACTCCATAATGAATATTATATCTTATCATGAAACATAGCAGTGAGAAGCGATATCGCGTTTTAAGAAGCATTAGAACTCTATTGCTACGATACGTAGACATCTGCAAACAAGATTTCCTTGCAAGGAGGTGTCGCATTTACATTCTTTTGTAGTGAATACGAGGTATACATGACACTTCGCAATGAATATTATATCTTATCATGAAACATAGAAGTGAAATGCGATATCGCGTTCTAAGAAGCATTAGTACTCTATTGCTACGATACGTAGACATCTGCAAAGGCTATTTCCTAGCATGGAAGGGTCGCATTTACATTCTTTTGAAGTGAGTACGAGGTATACATGACACTCCATAATGAATATTATATCTTATCATGAAACATAGCAGTGAGATGCGATATCGCGTTTTAAGAAGCATTAGAACTCTATTGCTACGACACGTAGGCATCTGCAAACGCTATTTCCTAGCATGGAAGTGTCGCATTTACATTCTTTTGAAGTGAATACGAGATATACATGACACTTCGCAATGAATATTATATCTTATCATGAAACATACGAATGAGGTGCTATATCGCGTTTTGAGAAGCATTAGAACTCTATTGCTATTATACGTAGACATCTGCAAACTCTATTTCCTAGCAAGGAAATTTCGCACTTACATTCCACTGAAGTGAATACGAGGTATACATAACATTACACAATGAATATTATATCTTATTACGAAACATAGAAGTGAAATACGACATCTCGTTTTAAGAAGCATTAGTACTCTATTGCTGTGATACGTAGACATCTGCAAACAAGATTTCCTTGCAAGGAAGTGTCGCATTTACATTCTTTTGTAGTGAATACGAGGTATACATGACACTTCGCAATGAATATTATATCTTATCATGAAACATAGAAGTGAAATGCGATATCGCGTTCTAAGAAGCATTAGAACTCTATTGCTGCGATACGTAGACATCTGCAAACAAGATTTCCTTGCAAGGAAGTGTCGCATTTACATTCTTTTGTAGTGAATACGAGGTATACATGACACTTCGCAATGAATATTATATCTTATCATGAAACATAGAAGTGAAATGCGATATCGCGTTTTAAGAAGCATTAGTACTCTATTGCTACGATACGTAGACATCTGCAAACGCTATTTCCTAGCATGGAAGTGTCGCATTTACATTCCTTTGAAGTGAATACGAGATATACATGACACTTCGCAATGAATATTATAGCTTATCATGAAACATAGGAATGAGGTGCTATATCGCGTTTTGAGAAGCATTAGAACTATATTGCTATTATACGTAGACATCTGCAAACTCTATTTCCTAGCAAGGAAATTTCGCACTTACATTCCACTGAAGTGAATACGAGGTATACATAACATTACACAATGAATATTATATCTTATTACGAAACATAGAAGTGAAATACGACATCTCGTTTTAAGAAGCATTAGTACTCTATTGCGGTGATACGTAGACATCTGCAAACAATATTTCCTAGCAAGGAAGTGTCGCATTTACATTCTTTTGAAGTGTATACGAGGTATACATGACACTTCGCAATGAATATTATACCTTATCATGAAACATAGAAGAGAGATGCGATATCGCGTTTTAGGAAGCATTAGAACTCTATATATTGCTGCGATACGTAGACATCTGCAAACGCTATTTCCTAGCATGGAAGTGTCGCATTTACATTCCTTTGAAGTGAATACGAGATATACATGACACTTCGCAATGAATATTATATCTTATCATGAGACATAGGAATGAGGTGCTATATCGCGTTTTGAGAAGCATTAGAACTCTATTGCTAATATGCGTAGACATCTGCAAACTCTATTTCCTAGCATGGAAGGGTCGCATTTACACTCCTTTGAAGTGAGTACGATGTATACATAACACTCCATAATGAATATTATATCTTTTCATGAAACATAGCAGTGAGATGCGATATCGCGTTTTAAGAAGCATTAGAAATCTATTGCTACGATACGTAGACATCTGCAAACGCTATTTCCTAGCATGGAAGTGTCGCATTTACATTCTTTTGAAGTGAATACGAGATATACATGACACTTCTTAATGAATATTATATCTTATCATGAAACATAGGAATGAGGTGCTATATCGCGTTTTAGGAAGCATTAGAACTCTATTGCTAATATGCGTTGATATCTGCAAACTCTATTTCCTAGCATTACACTTACATTCCACTTACATTCCACTGAAGTGAATACGAGGTATACATAACACTCCACAATGAATATTATATCTTATCACGAAACATAGAAATGAAATGAGGCATCTCGTTTTAAGACGCATTAGAACTCTATTGCTACGATACGTAGACATCTGCAAACGATATTTCCTAGCATGGAAGTGTCATATTTACATTCTTTTGAAGTGAATACGAGGTATACATGACACTTCGCAATGAATATTATATCTTATCATGAAACATAGAAGTGAGAAACGATATCGCGTTCTAAGAAGCATTAGAACTCTATTGCTACGATACGTAGACATCTGCAAACGCTATTTCCTAGCATGGAAGGGTCGCATTTACACTCATTTGAAGTGAGTACGAGGTATACATAACACTCCATAATGAATATTATATCCTTTCATGAAACATAGCAGTAGGATGCGATATCGCGTTTTAAGAAGCATTAGAAATCTATTGCTACGATACGTAGACATCTGCAAACGCTATTTCCTAGCATGGAAGTGTCGCATTTACATTCATTTGAAGTGAATACGAGGTATACATGACACTTCGCAATGAATATTATACCTTATCATGGAACATAGAAGTGAGATGCGATATCGCGTTCCAAGAAGCATTGGAACTCTATTGCTGCGATACGTAGACATCTGCAAACGCTATTTCCTAGCATGGAAGTGTCGCATTTACATTCTTTCGAAGTGAATACGGGTATACATGACACTTCGCAATGAATATTATATCTTATCATGAAACATAGAAGTGAGATGCGATATCGCGTTCTAAGAAGCATTAGAACTCTATTGCTACGATACGTAGACATCTGCAAAGGCTATTTCCTGGCATGGAAGGGTCGCATTTACATTCTTTTGAAGTGAGTACGAGGTATACATGACACTCCATAATGAATATTATATCTTATCATGAAACATAGCAGTGAGATGCGATATCGCGTTTTAAGAAGCATTAGGACTCTATTGCTACGACACGTAGACATCTGCAAACGCTATTTCCTAGCATGGATGTGTCGCATTTACATTCTCTTGAAGTGAATACGAGATATACATGACACTTCGCAATGAATATTATATCTTATCATGAAACATAGGAATGAGGTGCTATATCGCGTTTTGAGAAGCATTAGAACTCTATTGCTACGATACGTAGACATCTGCAAACTCTATTTCCTAGCAAGGAAATTTCGCACTTACATTCCTCTGAAGTGAATACGAGGTATACATAACAATACACAATGAATATTAAAGCTTATTACGAAACATAGAAATGAAATACGACATCTCGTTTGAAGAATCATTAGTACTCTATTGCTGTGATACGTAGACATCTCCAAACAATATTTCCTAGCAAGGAAGTGTCGCATTTACATTCTTGTGAAGTGAAATCGAGGTATACATGACACTTCGCAATGAATATTATATCTTATCATGGAACATAGAAGTGAGATGCGATATCGCGTTCTAAGAAGCATTAGAACCCTATTGCTGCGATACGTAGACATCTGCAAACACTACTTCCTAGCATGGAAGTGTCGCATTTACATTCTTTTGTAGAGAATACGAGGTATACATGACACTTCGCAATGAATATTATATCTTATCGTGAAACATAGATGTGAAATGCGATATCGCGTTCTAAGAAGCATTAGAACTCTATTGCTACGATACGTAGACATCTGCAAAGGCTATTTCCTAGCATGGAAGGGTCGCATTTACATTCATTAGAAGTGAATACGAGATATACATGACACTTCGCAATGAATATATAGCTTATCATGAAACATAGGAATAAGATGCTATATCGCGTTTTGAGACGCATTAGAACTATATTGCTATTATACGTAGACATCTGCAAACTCTATTTCCTAGCAAGGAAATTTCGCACTTACATTCCACTGAAGTGAATACGAGGTATACATAACATTACACAATGAATATTATACCTTATTACGAAACATAGAAATGAAATACGACATCTCGTTTCAAGAATCATTAGTACTCTATTGCTGTGATACGTAGACATCTCCAAACAATATTTCCTAGCAAGGAAGTGTCGCATTTACATTCTTGTGAAGTGAAATCGAGGTATACATGACACTTCGCTATGAATATTATATCTTATCATGGAACATAGAAGTGAGATGCGATATCGCGTTCTAAGAAGCATTAGAACCCTATTGCTGCGATACGTAGACATCTGCAAACGCTACTTCCTAGCATGGAAGTGTCGCATTTACATTCTTTTGTAGTGAATACGAGGTATACATGACACTTCGCAATGAATATTATATCTTATCATGAAACATAGAAGTGAAATGCGATATCGCGTTCTAAGAAGCATTAGAACTCTATTGCTACGATACGCAGACATCTGCAAAGGCTATTTCCTAGCATGGAAGGGTCGCATTTACATTCATTAGAAGTGAATACGAGATATACATGACACTTCGCAATGAATATTATAGCTTATCATGAAACATAGGAATGAGGTGCTATATCGCGTTTTAAGACGCATTAGAACTATATTGCTATTATACGTAGACATCTGCAAACTCTATTTCCTAGCAAGGAAATTTCGCACTTACATTCCACTGAAGTGAATACGAGTTATACATAACACTACACAATGAATATTATACCTTACTACGAAACATAGAAGTGAAATACGACTGCTCGTTTTAAGAAGCATTAGTACTCTATTGCTACGATACGTAGACATCTGCAAAGGCTATTTCCTAGCATGGAAGGGTCGCATTTACATTCTTTTGAAGTGAGTACGAGGCATACATAACACTGCATAATGAATATTATATCTTATCATGAAACATAGCAGTGAGAAGCGATATCGCGTTTTAAGAAGCATTAGAACTATATTGCTACGATACGTAGACATCTGCAAACGCTATTTCCTAGCATGGAAGTGTCGCATTTACATTCATTTGAAGTGAATACGAGGTATACATGACACTTCGCAATGAATATTATATTTTATCATGAAACATAGGAATGAGGTGCTATATCGCGTTTTGAGAAGCATTAGAACTCTATTGCTATTATACGTAGACATCTGCAAACTCTATTTCCTAGCAAGGAAATTTCGCACTTACATTCCACTGAAGTGAATACGAGGTATACATAACATTACACAATGAATATTATATCTTATTACGAAACATAGAAGTGAAATACGACATCTCGTTTTACGAAGCATTAGAACTCTATTGCTACGATACGTAGACATCTGCAAAGGCTATTTCCTAGCATGGAAGGGTCGCATTTACATTCTTTTGAAGTGAGTACGAGGTATACATAACACTCCATAATGAATATTATATCTTATCATGAAACATAGCAGTGAGAAGCGATATCGCGTTTTAAGAAGCATTAGAACTCTATTGCTACGATACGTAGACATCTGCAAACGCTATTTCCTATTATGGAAGTGTCGCATTTACATTCATTTGAAGTGAGTACGAGGTATACATGACACTTCGCAATGAATATTATACCTTATCATGAAACATAGAAGAGAGATGCGATATCGCGTTTTAGGAAGCATTAGAACTCTATTGCTGCGATACGTAGACATCTGCAAACGCTGTTTCCTAGCATGGAAGTGTCGCATTTACATTCCTTTGAAGTGAATACGAGATATACATGACACTTCGCAATGAATATTATAGCTTATCATGAAACATAGGAATGAGGTGCTATATCGCGTTTTGAGAAGCATTAGAACTCTATTGCTATTATACGTAGACATCTGCAAACTCTATTTCCTAGCAAGGAAATTTCGCACTTACATTCCACTGAAGTGAATACGAGGTATACATAGCATTACACAATGAATATTATATCTTATTACGAAACATAGAAGTGAAATACGACATCTCGTTTTAAGAAGCATTAGTACTCTATTGCTGTGATACGTAGACATCAGCAAACAAGATTTCCTAGCATGGAAGTGTCGCATTTACATTCCTTTGAAGTGAATACGAGATATACATGACACTTCGCAATGAATATTATAGCTTATCATGAAACATAGGAATGAGGTGCTATATCGCGTTTTGAGAAGCATTAGATCTCTATTGCTATTATACGTAGACATCTGCAAACTCTATTTCCTAGCAAGGAAATTTCGCACTTACATTCCACTGAAGTGAATACGAGGTATACATAACATTACACAATGAATATTATATCTTATTACGAAACATAGAAGTGAAATACGACATCTCGTTTTACGAAGCATTAGAACTCTATTGCTACGATACGTAGACATCTGCAAAGGCTATTTCCTAGCATCGAAGGGTCGCATTTACATTCTTTTGAAGTGAGTACGAGGTATACATAACACTCCATAATGAATATTATATCTTATCATGAAACATAGCAGTGAGAAGCGATATCGCGTTTTAAGAAGCATTAGAACTCTATTGCTACGATACGTAGACATCTGCAAACGCTATTTCCTATTATGGAAGTGTCGCATTTACATTCATTTGAAGTGAATACGAGGTATACATGACACTTCGCAATGAATATTATACCTTATCATGAAACATAGAAGAGAGATGCGATATCGCGTTTTAGGAAGCATTAGAACTCTATTGCTGCGATACGTAGACATCTGCAAACGCTGTTTCCTAGCATGGAAGTGTCGCATTTACATTCCTTTGAAGTGAATACGAGATATACATGACACTTCGCAATGAATATTATAGCTTATCATGAAACATAGGAATGAGGTGCTATATCGCGTTTTGAGAAGCATTAGAACTCTATTGCTATTATACGTAGACATCTGCAAACTCTATTTCCTAGCAAGGAAATTTCGCACTTACATTCCACTGAAGTGAATACGAGGTATACATAGCATTACACAATGAATATTATATCTTATTACGAAACATAGAAGTGAAATACGACATCTCGTTTTAAGAAGCATTAGTACTCTATTGCTGTGATACGTAGACATCAGCAAACAAGATTTCCTTGCAAGGAAGTGTCGCATTTTCATTCTTTTGTAGTGAATACGAGGTATATATGACACTTCGCAATGAATATTATATCTTATCATGAAACATAGAAGTGAAATGCGATATCGCGTTCTAAGAAGCATTAGTACTCTATTGCTACGATACGTAGACATCTGCAAACGCTATTTCCTAGCATGGAAGTGTCGCATTTACATTCCTTTGAAGTGAATACGAGATATACATGACACTTCACAATGAATATTATAGCTTATCATGAAACATAGGAATGAGGTGCTATATCGCGTTTTGAGAAGCATTAGAACTCTATTGCTATTATACGTAGACATCTGCAAACTCTATTTCCTAGCAAGGAAATTTCGCACTTACATTCCACTGAAGTGAATACGAGGTATACATAACATTACACAATGAATATTATATCTTATTACGAAACATAGAAGTGAAATACGACATCTCGTTTTAAGAAGCATTAGTACTCAATTGCTGTGATACGTAGACATCTGCAAACAATATTTCCTAGCAAGGAAGTGTCGCGTTTACATTCTTTTGAAGTGAATACGAGGTATACATGACACTTCGCAATGAATATTATACCTTATCATGAAACATAGAAGAGAGATGCGATATCGCGTTTTAGGAAGCATTAGAACTCTATTGCTGCGATACGTAGACATCTGCAAACGCTATTTCCTAGCATGGAAGTGTCGCATTTACATTCCTTTGAAGTGAATACGAGATATACATGACACTTCGCAATGAATATTATATCCTATCATGAGACATAGGAATGAGGTGCTATATCGCGTTTTGAGAAGCATTAGAACTCTATTGCTAATATGCGTAGACATCTGCAAACTCTATTTCCTAGCATTACACATACATTCCACTGGCATTCCACTGAAACGAATACGAGGTATACATAACACTCCACAATGAATATTATATTTTATCACGAAACATAGAAATGAAATGCGGCATCTTGTTTTAAGACGCACTCGAACTCTATTGCTACGATACGTAGACATCTGCAAATGCTATTTCCTAGCATGGAAGTGTCATATTTACATTCTTTTGAAGTGAATACGAGGTATACATGACACTTCGCAATGAATATTATATCTTATCATGAAACATAGATGTGAGATGCGATATCGGGTTCTAAGAAGCATCAGAACTCTATTGCTACGATACGTAGACATCTGCAAACGCTATCTCCTAGCATGGAAGTGTCTTATTTACATTCTTTTGAAGTGAATACGAGGTATACATGACACTTCGCAATGAATATTATACCTTATCATGAAACATAGAAGAGAGATGCGATATCGCGTTTTAGGAAGCATTAGAACTCTATTGCTGCGATACGTAGACATCTGCAAACGCTATTTCCTAGCATGGAAGTGTCGCATTTACATTCCTTTGAAGTGAATACGAGATATACATGACACTTCGCAATGAATATTATATCTTATCATGAGACATAGGAATGAGGTGCTATATCGCGTTTTGAGAAGCATTAGAAATCTATTGCTAATATGCGTAGACATCTGCAAACTCTATTTCCTAGCATGGAAGGGTCGCATTTACACTCCTTTGAAGTGAGTACGATGTATACATAACACTCCATAATGAATATTATATCTTTTCATGAAACATAGCAGTGAGATGCGATATCGCGTTTTAAGAAGCATTAGAAATCTATTGCTACGATACGTAGACATCTGCAAACGCTATTTCCTAGCATGGAAGTGTCGCATTTACATTCTTTTGAAGTGAATACGAGATATACATGACACTTCTTAATGAATATTATATCTTATCATGAAACATAGGAATGAGGTGCTATATCGCGTTTTAGGAAGCATTAGAACTCTATTGCTAATATGCGTTGATATCTGCAAACTCTATTTCCTAGCATTACACTTACATTCCACTTACATTCCACTGAAGTGAATACGAGGTATACATAACACTCCACAATGAATATTATATCTTATCACGAAACATAGAAATGAAATGAGGCATCTCGTTTTAAGACGCATTAGAACTCTATTGCTACGATACGTAGACATCTGCAAACGATATTTCCTAGCATGGAAGTGTCATATTTACATTCTTTTGAAGTGAATACGAGGTATACATGACACTTCGCAATGAATATTATATCTTATCATGAAACATAGAAGTGAGAAACGATATCGCGTTCTAAGAAGCATTAGAACTCTATTCCTACGATACGTAGACATCTGCAAACGCTATTTCCAGGCATGGAAGGGTCGCATTTACACTCATTTGAAGTGAGTACGTGGTATACATAACACTCCATAATGAATATTATATCCTTTCATGAAACATAGCAGTAGGATGCGATATCGCGTTTTAAGAAGCATTAGAAATCTATTGCTACGATACGTAGACATCTGCAAACGCTATTTCCTAGCATGGAAGTGTCGCATTTACATTCATTTGAAGTGAATACGAGGTATACATGACACTTCGCAATGAATATTATACCTTATCATGGAACATAGAAGTGAGATGCGATATCGCGTTCCAAGAAGCATTGGAACTCTATTGCTGCGATACGTAGACATCTGCAAACGCTATTTCCTAGCATGGAAGTGTCGCATTTACATTCTTTCGAAGTGAATACGGGTATACATGACACTTCGCAATGAATATTATATCTTATCATGAAACATAGAAGTGAGATGCGATATCGCGTTCTAAGAAGCATTAGAACTCTATTGCTACGATACGTAGACATCTGCAAAGGCTATTTCCTGGCATGGAAGGGTCGCATTTACATTCTTTTGAAGTGAGTACGAGGTATACATGACACTCCATAATGAATATTATATCTTATCATGCAACATAGCAGTGAGATGCGATATCGCGTTTTAAGAAGCATTAGGACTCTATTGCTACGACACGTAGACATCTGCAAACGCTATTTCCTAGCATGGATGTGTCGCATTTACATTCTCTTGAAGTGAATACGAGATATACATGACACTTCGCAATGAATATTATATCTTATCATGAAACATAGGAATGAGGTGCTATATCGCGTTTTGAGAAGCATTAGAACTCTATTGCTACGATACGTAGACATCTGCAAACTCTATTTCCTAGCAAGGAAATTTCGCACTTACATTCCTCTGAAGTGAATACGAGGTATACATAACAATACACAATGAATATTAAAGCTTATTACGAAACATAGAAATGAAATACGACATCTCGTTTGAAGAATCATTAGTACTCTATTGCTGTGATACGTAGACATCTCCAAACAATATTTCCTAGCAAGGAAGTGTCGCATTTACATTCTTGTGAAGTGAAATCGAGGTATACATGACACTTCGCAATGAATATTATATCTTATCATGGAACATAGAAGTGAGATGCGATATCGCGTTCTAAGAAGCATTAGAACCCTATTGCTGCGATACGTAGACATCTGCAAACGCTACTTCCTAGCATGGAAGTGTCGCATTTACATTCTTTTGTAGAGAATACGAGGTATACATGACACTTCGCAATGAATATTATATCTTATCGTGAAACATAGATGTGAAATGCGATATCGCGTTCTAAGAAGCATTAGAACCCTATTGCTACGATACGTAGACATCTGCAAAGGCTATTTCCTAGCATGGAAGGGTCGCATTTACATTCATTAGAAGTGAATACGAGATATACATGACACTTCGCAATGAATATTATAGCTTATCATGAAACATAGGAATGAGGTGCTATATCGCGTATTGAGAAGCATTAGAACTCCATTGCTATTATACGTAGACATCTGCAAACTCTATTTCCTAGCATGGACATGTGGCACTTACATTCCACTGAAGTGAATACGAGGTATACATAACATTACACAATGAGTATTATATCTTATTACGAAACATAGAAATGAAATACGACATCTCGTTTTAAGAAGCATTAGTACTCTATTGCTGTGATACGTAGACATCTGCAAACAATATTTCCTAGCAAGGAAATGTCGCATTTACATTCTTGTGAAGTGAAATCGAGGTATACATGACACTTCGCACTGAATATTATATCTTATCATGAAACATAGAAGAGAGGTGCGATATCGCATTTTAGGGAGCATTAGAAATCTATTGCTGTGATACGTAGACATCTGCAAACCATATTTCCTAGCAAGGAAGTGTCGCATTTACATTCTTGTGAAGTGAAATCGAGGTATACATGACACTTCGCAATGAATATTATATCTTATCATGAAACATAGAAGTGAAATGCGATATCGCGTTCTAAGAAGCATTAGAACTCTATTGCTACGATACGCAGACATCTGCAAAGGCTATTTCCTAGCATGGAAGGGTCGCATTTACATTCATTAGAAGTGAATACGAGATATACATGACACTTCGCAATGAATATTATAGCTTATCATGAAACATAGGAATGAGGTGCTATATCGCGTTTTAAGACGCATTAGAACTATATTGCTATTATACGTAGACATCTGCAAACTCTATTTCCTAGCAAGGAAATTTCGCACTTACATTCCACTGAAGTGAATACGAGTTATACATAACATTACACAATGAATATTATACCTTACTACGAAACATAGAAGTGAAATACGACATCTCGTTTTAAGAAGCATTAGTACTCTATTGCTACGATACGTAGACATCTGCAAAGGCTATTTCCTAGCATGGAAGGGTCGCATTTACATTCTTTTGAAGTGAGTACGAGGCATACATAACACTGCATAATGAATATTATATCTTATCATGAAACATAGCAGTGAGAAGCGATATCGCGTTTTAAGAAGCATTAGAACTCTATTGCTACGATACGTAGACATCTGCAAACGCTATTTCCTAGCATGGAAGTGTCGCATTTACATTCATTTGAAGTGAATACGAGGTATACATGACACTTCGCAATGAATATTATATTTTATCATGAAACATAGGAATGAGGTGCTATATCGCGTTTTGAGAAGCATTAGAACTCTATTGCTATTATACGTAGACATCTGCAAACTCTATTTCCTAGCAAGGAAATTTCGCACTTACATTCCACTGAAGTGAATACGAGGTATACATAACATTACACAATGAATATTATATCTTATTACGAAACATAGAAGTGAAATACGACATCTCGTTTTACGAAGCATTAGAACTCTATTGCTACGATACGTAGACATCTGCAAACGCTATTTCCTAGCATGGAAGTGTCGCATTTACATTCATTTGAAGTGAATACGAGGTATACATGACACTTCGCAATGAATATTATATTTTATCATGAAACATAGGAATGAGGTGCTATATCGCGTTTTGAGAAGCATTAGAACTCTATTGCTATTATACGTAGACATCTGCAAACTCTATTTCCTAGCAAGGAAATTTCGCACTTACATTCCACTGAAGTGAATACGAGGTATACATAACATTACACAATGAATATTATATCTTATTACGAAACATAGAAGTGAAATACGACATCTCGTTTTACGAAGCATTAGAACTCTATTGCTACGATACGTAGACATCTGCAAACGCTATTTCCTAGCATGGAAGTGTCGCATTTACATTCATTTGAAGTGAATACGAGGTATACATGACACTTCGCAATGAATATTATATTTTATCATGAAACATAGGAATGAGGTGCTATATCGCGTTTTGAGAAGCATTAGAACTCTATTGCTATTATACGTAGACATCTGCAAACTCTATTTCCTAGCAAGGAAATTTCGCACTTACATTCCACTGAAGTGAATACGAGGTATACATAACATTACACAATGAATATTATATCTTATTACGAAACATAGAAGTGAAATACGACATCTCGTTTTACGAAGCATTAGAACTCTATTGCTACGATACGTAGACATTTGCAAAGGCTATTTCCTAGCATGGAAGGGTCGCATTTACATTCTTTTGAAGTGAGTACGAGGTATACATAACACTCCATAATGAATATTATATCTTATCATGAAGCATTGCAGTGAGAAGCGATATCGCGTTTTAAGAAGCATTAGAACTCTATTGCTACGATACGTAGACATCTGCAAACGCTATTTCCTATTATGGAAGTGTCGCATTTACATTCATTTGAAGTGAATACGAGGTATACATGACACTTCGCAATGAATATTATACCTTATCATGAAACATAGAAGAGAGATGCGATATCGCGTTTTAGGAAGCATTAGAACTCTATTGCTGCGATACGTAGACATCTGCAAACGCTGTTTCCTAGCATGGAAGTGTCGCATTTACATTCCTTTGAAGTGAATACGAGATATACATGACACTTCGCAATGAATATTATAGCTTATCATGAAACATAGGAATGAGGTGCTATATCGCGTTTTGAGAAGCATTAGAACTCTATTGCTATTATACGTAGACATCTGCAAACTCTATTTCCTAGCAAGGAAATTTCGCACTTACATTCCACTGAAGTGAATACGAGGTATACATAGCATTACACAATGAATATTATATCTTATTACGAAACATAGAAGTGAAATACGACATCTCGCTTTAAGAAGCATTAGTACTCTATTGCTGTGATACGTAGACATCAGCAAACAAGATTTCCTTCCAAGGAAGTGTCGCATTTTCATTCTTTTGTAGTGAATACGAGGTATACATGACACTTCGCAATGAATATTATATCTTATCATGAAACATAGAAGTGAAATGCGATATCGCGTTCTAAGAAGCATTAGTACTCTATTGCTACGATACGTAGACATCTGCAAACGCTATTTCCTAGCATGGAAGTGTCGCATTTACATTCCTTTGAAGTGAATACGAGATATACATGACACTTCGCAATGAATATTATAGCTTATCATGAAACATAGGAATGAGGTGCTATATCGCGTTTTGAGAAGCATTAGAACTCTATTGCTATTATACGTAGACATCTGCAAACTCTATTTCCTAGCAAGGAAATTTCGCACTTACATTCCACTGAAGTGAATACGAGGTATACATAACATTACACAATGAATATTATATCTTATTACGAAACATAGAAGTGAAATACGACATCTCGTTTTAAGAAGCATTAGTACTCAATTGCTGTGATACGTAGACATCTGCAAACAATATTTCCTAGCAAGGAAGTGTCGCGTTTACATTCTTTTGAAGTGAATACGAGGTATACATGACACTTCGCAATGAATATTATACCTTATCATCAAACATAGAAGAGAGATGCGATATCGCGTTTTAGGAAGCATTAGAACTCTATTGCTGCGATACGTAGACATCTGCAAACGCTATTTCCTAGCATGGAAGTGTCATATTTACATTCTTTTGAAGTGAATACGAGGTATACATGACACTTCGCAATGAATATTATATCTTATCATGAAACATAGATGTGAGATGCGATATCGGGTTCTAAGAAGCATCAGAACTCTATTGCTACGATACGTAGACATCTGCAAACGCTATTTCCTAGCATGGAAGTGTCTTATTTACATTCTTTTGAAGTGAATACGAGGTATACATGACACTTCGCAATGAATATTATATCTTATCATGAAGCATAAAAGGGAGATGCGATATCGCGTTCTAAGAAGCATCAGAACTCTATTGCTACGATACGTAGACATCTGCAAACGCTATTTCCTAGCATGGAAGTGTCGCATTTACATTCCTTTGAAGTGAATACGAGATATACATGACACTTCGCAATGAATATTATATCCTATCATGAGACATAGGAATGAGGTGCTATATCGCGTTTTGAGAAGCATTAGAACTCTATTGCTAATATGCGTAGACATCTGCAAACTCTATTTCCTAGCATTACACATACATTCCACTGGCATTCCACTGAAACGAATACGAGGTATACATAACACTCCACAATGAATATTATATTTTATCACGAAACATAGAAATGAAATGCGGCATCTTGTTTTAAGACGCACTCGAACTCTATTGCTACGATACGTAGACATCTGCAAATGCTATTTCCTAGCATGGAAGTGTCATATTTACATTCTTTTGAAGTGAATACGAGGTATACATGACACTTCGCAATGAATATTATACCTTATCATGAAACATAGAAGAGAGGTGGGATATCGCATTTTAGGAAGCATTAAAACTCTATTGCTGCGATACGTAGACATCTGCAAACGCTACTTCCTAGCATGGAAGTGTCGCATTTACATTCTTTTGCAGTGAATACAAGATATGCATGACACTTCGCAATGAATATTATATCTTATCATAAAACATAGGAATGAGGTGCTATATCGCGTTTTGAGAAGCATTAGAACTCTATTGCTAATATGCGTAGACATCTACAAACTCTATTTCCTAGCATTACACTTACATTCCACTTACATTCCACTTACATTCCACTGAAGTGAATACGAGGTATACATAACACTCCACAATGAATATTATATCTTATCACGAAACATAGAAATGAAATGCGGCATCTCGTTTTAAGACGCATTAGAACTCTATTGCTACGATACGTAGACATCTGCAAACGATATTTCCTAGCTTGGAAGTGTCATATTTACATTCTTTTGAAGTGAATACGAAGTATACATGACACTTCGCAATGAATATTATATCTTATCATGAAACATAGAAGTGAGATGCGATATCGCGTTCTAAGAAGCAATAGAACTCTATTGCTACGATACGTAGACATCTGCAAACGCTATTTCCTAGCATGGAAGTGTCGCATTTACACTCTTTTGAAGTGAGTACGAGGTATACATAACACTCCATAATGAATATTATATCTTTTCATGAAACATAGAAGTGAGATGCGATATCGCGTTCTAAGAAGCATTAGAACTCTATTGCTACGATACGTAGACATCTGCAAAGGCTATTTCCTAGCATGGAAGGGTCGCATTTACATTCTTTTGAAGTGAGTACGAGCTATACATAACACTCCATAATGAATATTATATCTTATCATGAAACATAGCAGTGAGATGCGATATCGCGTTTTAAGAAGCATTAGAACTCTATTGCTACGACACGTAGACATCTGCAAACGCTATTTCCTAGCATTGAAGTGTCACATTTACATTCATTTGAAGTGAGTACGAGGTATACATAACGCTCCATAATGAATATTATATCTTATCATGAAACATGGCAGTGAGATGCGATATCGCGTTTTAGGAGGCATTAGAACTCTATTGCTGCGATACGTAGACATCTGCAAACGCTATTTCCTAGCATGGAAGTGTCGCATTTACATTCTTTTGAAGTGAATACGAGATATACATGACACTTCGCAATGAATATTATATCTTATCATGAAACATAGGAATGAGTTGCTATATCACGTTTTGAGAAGCATTAGAACTCTATTGCTATTATACGTAGACATCTGCAAACTCTATTTCCTAGCAAGGAAATTTCGCACTTACATTACACTGAAGTGAATACGAGGTATACATAACATTACACAATGAATATTATATCTTATTACGAAACATAGAAGTGAAATACTACATCTCGTTTTAAGAAGCATTAGAACCCTATTGCTGCGATTCGTAGACATCTGCAAACGCTACTTCCTTGCATGGAAGTGTCGCATTTACTTTCTTTTGAAGTGAATACGAGGTATACATGACACGTCGCAATGAATATTATATCTTATCATGAAACATAGAAGTGAGATGCGATATCGCGTTTTAAGAGTCATTAGAACCCTATTGCTACGATACGTAGACATCAGTAAACGCTACTTCCTAGCATGGAAGTGTCGCATTTACATTCTTTTGAAGTGAATACGAGGTGTACATGACACTTCGCAATGAATATTATATCTTATCATGAAACATAAAAGTGAGATGCGATATCGCGTTCTAAGAAGCATTAGAACTCTATTGCTACGATACGTAGACATCTGCAAAAACTATTCCCTAGCATGGAAGGGTCGCATTTACATTCTTTTGAAGTGAGTACGAGGTATACATATCACTCCATAATGAATATTATATCTTATCATGAAACATAGGAAGGAGGTGCTATATCGCGTTTTGAGAAGCATTAGAACTCTATTGCCACGATACGTAGACATGTGCAAAGGCTATTCCCTAGCATGGAAGGGTCGCATTTACATTCTTTTGAAGTGAGTACGATGTAAACATATCACTCCGTAATGAATATTATATCTTATCATGAAGCATAGCAGTGAGATGCGATATCGCGTTTTAAGAAGCATTAGAGCTCTATTGCTACGATACGTAGACATCTGCAAAGGCTATTCCCTAGCATGGAAGTGTCGCATTTACATTCTTTTGATGTGAATACGAGATATACATGACACATCGCAATGAATATTATATCTTATCATGAAACATAGGAATGAGGTGCTATATCGCGTTTTGAGAATCATTAGAACTCTATTACTACGATACGTAGACATCTGCAAACGCTATTTCCTAGCATGGAAGTGTCGCATTTACATTCTTTTGAAGTGAGTACGAGATATACATGACACTTCGCAATGAATATTATATCTTATCATGAAACATAAGAATGAGGTGCTATATCACGTTTTGAGAAGCATTAGAACTCTATTGCTATTATACGTAGACATCTGCAAACTCTATTTCCTAGCAAGGAAATTTCGCACTTACATTACACTGAAGTGAATACGAGGTATACATAACATTACACAATGAATATTATATCTTATTACGAAACATAGAAGTGAAATACGACATCTCGTTTTAAGAAGCATTAGAACCCTATTGCTGCGATTCGTAGACATCTGCAAACGCTACTTCCTAGCATGGAAGTGTCGCATTTACTTTCTTTTGAAGTGAATACGAGGTATACATGACACTTCGCAATGAATATTATATCTTATCATGAAACATAAAAGTGAGATGCGATATCGCGTTCTAAGAAGCATTAGAACTCTATTGCTACGATACGTAGACATCTGCAAAGCCTCTTCCCTAGCATGGAAGGGTCGCATTTACATTCTTTTGAAATGAGTACGAGGTATACATATCACTCCATAATGAATATTATATCTCATCATGAAACATAGCAGTGAGATGCGACATCTCGTTTTAAAAAGCATTATTACGCTATTGCTACGATACGTAGACATCTGCAAACGCTATTTCCTAGCATGGAAGTGTCGCATTTACATTCATTTGAAGTGAATACGAGGTATACATGACACTTCGCAATGAATATTATATCTTATCATGAAACATAGATATGAGGTGCTATATCGCGTTTTGAGAAGCATTAGAACTCTATTGTTACGATACGTAGACATCTGCAAACGCTATTTCCTAGCATGGAAGTGTCGCATTTACATTCTTTTGAAGTGAATACGAGGTATACATGACACATCGCAATGAATATTATATCTTATCATGAAACATAAAAGTGAGATGCGGTATCGCGTTCTAAGAAGCATTAGAACTCTATTGCTACGATACGTAGACATCTGCAAAGGCTATTCCCTAGCATAGAAGGGTCGCATTTACATTCTTTTGAAGTGAGTACGAGGTATACATATCACTCCATAATGAATATTATATCTTATCATGAAACATAGCAGTGAGATGCGACATCTCGTTTTAAGAAGCATTATTACTCTATTGCTACGGTACGTAGACATCTGCAAACGCTATTTCCTAGCATGGAAGGGTCGCATTTACATTCTTTTGAAGTGAGTACGAGGTATACATATCACTCCATAATGAATATTATATCTCATCATGAAACATAGCAGTGAGATGCGACATCTCGTTTTAAGAAGCATTATTACGCTATTGCTACGATACGTAGACATCTGCAAACGCTATTTCCTAGCATGGAAGTGTCGCATTTACATTCATTTGAAGTGAATACGAGGTATACATGACACTTCGCAATGGATATTATACCTTATCATGAAACATAGAAGGGAGATGCGATATCGCGTTTTAGGAAGCATTGGAACTCTATTGCTGCGATATGTAGACATCTGCAAACGCTATTTCCTAGCATGGAGGTGTCGCATTTACATTCTTTTGTTGTGAATACGAGATATACATGACACTTCGGAATGAATATTATATCTTATCATGAAACATAGATATGAGGTGCTATATCGCGTTTTGAGAAGCATTAGAACTCTATTGCTACGATACGTAGAAATCTGCAAACGCTATTTCCTAGCATGGAAGTGTCGCATTTACATTCTTTTGAAGTGAATACGAGGTATACATGACACATCGCAATAAATATTATATCTTATCATGAAACATAAAAGTGAGATGCGATATCGCGTTCTAAGAAGCATTAGAACTCTATTGCTACGATACGTAGACATCTGCAAAGGCTATACCCTAGCATAGAAGGGTCGCATTTACATTCTTTTGAAGTGAGTACGATGTATACATGACACTTCGCAATGAATATTATATCTTATCATGGAACATAGAAGTGAGATGCGATATCGCGTTCTAAGAAGCATTAGAACCCTATTGCTACGATACGTAGACATCTGCAAACACTATTTCCTAGCATGGAAGTGTCGCATTTACATTCTTTTGAAGTGAATACGAGGTATAGATGACACTTCGCAATCAATATTATATCTTATCATGAAACATAGAAGTGAGATGCGATATCGCGTTTTAAGGAGCATTGGAACTCTATTGCTACGATACGTAGACATCTGCAAACGCTATTTCCTAGCATGGAAGTGTCTTATTTACATTCTTTTGAAGTGAATACGAGGTATACATGACACATCGCAATGAATACTATATCTTATCATGAAACATATCAGTGAGATGCGATATCGCGTTTTAAGAAGCATTAGAACTCTATTGCTGCGATACGTAGACATCTGCAAACGCTATTTCCTAGGACGGAAGGGTCGCATTTACATTCTTGTGAAGTGAAATCGAGGTATACATGACACTTCGCAATGAATACTATATCTTATCATGAAACATAGAGGTGAGATGCGATATAGCGTTCTAAGAAGCACTAGAACTCTATTGCTACGATACGTAGACATCTGCAAACGCTATTTCCAAGGATGGAAGGGTCGCATTTACATTCTTTTGAAGTGAGTACGAGGTATACATAACACTCCATAATGAATATTATATCTTCTCATGAAGCATAGGAATGAGGTGCTATATCGCGTTTTGAGAAGCATTAGAACTCTATTGCTACGATACGTAGACATCTGCAAACGCTATTTCCTAGCATGGAAGTGTCGCATTTACATTCTTTTGAAGTGAGTACGAGATATACATGACACTTCGCAATGAATATTATATCTTATCATGAAACATAGGAATGAGGTGCTATATCACGTTTTGAGAAGCATTAGAACTCTATTGCTATTATACGTAGACATCTGCAAACTCTATTTCCTAGCAAGGAAATTTCGCACTTACATTACACTGAAGTGAATACGAGGTATACATAACATTACACAATGAATATTATATCTTATTACGAAACATAGAAGTGAAATACGACATCTCGTTTTAAGAAGCATTAGAACCCTATTGCTGCGATTCGTAGACATCTGCAAACGCTACTTCCTAGCATGGAAGTGTCGCATTTACTTTCTTTTGAAGTGAATACGAGGTATACATGACACGTCGCAATGAATATTATATCTTATCATGAAACATAGAAGTGAGATGTGATATCGCGTTTTAAGAAGCATTAGAACCCTATTGCTACGATACGTAGACATCAGTAAACGCTACTTCCTAGCATGGAAGTGTCGCATTTACATTCTTTTGAAGTGAATACGAGGTGTACATGACACTTCGCAATGAATATTATATCTTATCATGAAACATAAAAGTGAGATGCGATATCGCGTTCTAAGAAGCATTAGAACTCTATTGCTACGATACGTAGACATCTGCAAAAACTATTCCCTAGCATGGAAGGGTCGCATTTACATTCTTTTGAAGTGAGTACGAGGTATACATATCACTCCATAATGAATATTATATCTCATCATGAAACATAGCAGTGAGATGCGACATCTCGTTTTAAGAAGCATTATTACGCTATTGCTACGATACGTAGACATCTGCAAACGCTATTTCCTAGCATGGAAGTGTCGCATATACATTCATTTGAAGTGAATACGAGGTATACATGACACTTCGCAATGGATATTATACCTTATCATGAAACATAGAAGGGAGATGCGATATCGCGTTTTAGGAAGCATTGGAACTCTATTGCTGCGATATGTAGACATCTGCAAACGCTATTTCCTAGCATGGAAGGGTCGCATTTACATTCTTTTGAAGTGAGTACGATGTATACGTATCACTCCATAATGAATATTATATCTCATCATGAAACATAGCAGTGAGATGCGACATCTCGTTTTAAGAAGCATTATTACGCTATTGCTACGATACGTAGACATCTGCAAACGCTATTTCCTAGCATGGAAGTGTCGCATTTACATTCATTTGAAGTGAATACGAGGTATACATGACACTTCGCAATGGATATTATACCTTATCATGAAACATAGAAGGGAGATGCGATATCGCGTTTTAGGAAGCATTGGAACTCTATTGCTGCGATATGTAGACATCTGCAAACGCTATTTCCTAGCATGGAAGTGTCGCATTTACATTCTTTTGATGTGAATACGAGATATACATGACACTTCGCAATGAATATTATATCTTATCATGAAACATAGATATGAGGTGCTATATCGCGTTTTGAGAAGCATTAGAACTCTATTGCTACGATACGTAGACATCTGCAAACGCTATTTCCTAGCATGGAAGTGTCGCATTTACATTCTTTTGAAGTGAATACGAGGTACACATGACACATCGCAATGAATATTATATCTTATCATGAAACATAAAAGTGAGATGCGATATCGCGTTCTAAGAAGCATTAGAACTCTATTGCTACGATACGTAGACATCTGCAAAGGCTATTCCCTAGCATAGAAAGGTCGCATTTACATTCTTTTGAAGTGAGTACGATGTATACATGACACTTCGCAATGAATATTATATCTTATCATGGAACATAGAAGTGAGATGCGATATTGCGTTCTAAGAAGCATTAGAACCCTATTGCTACGATACGTAGACATCTGCAAACACTATTTCCTAGCATGGAAGTGTCGCATTTACATTCTTTTGAAGTGAATACGAGGTATAGATGACACTTCGCAATGAATATTATATCTTATCATGAAACATAGCAGTGAGATGCGATATCGCGTTTTAAGAAGCACAAGAACTCTATTGCTACGACACGTAGACATCTGCAAACGCTATTTCCTAGCATTGAAGTGTCACATTTACATTCATTTGAAGTGAGAACGAGGTATACATAACGCTCCATAATGAATATTATATCTTATCATGAAACATAGCAGTGAGATGCGATATCGCGTTTTAGGAAGCATTAGAACTCTATTGCTGCGATACGTAGACATCTGCAAACGCTATTTCCTAGCATGGAAGTGCCGCATTTACATTCTTTTGAAGTGAATACGAGATATACATGACACTTCGCAATGAATATTATATCTTATTACGAAACATAGAAGTGAAATACGACATCTCGTTTTAAGAAGCAATAGAACCCTATTGCTGCGATTCGTAGACATCTGCAAACGCTATTTCCTAGCATGGAAGTGTCGCATTTACATTCTTTTGAAGTGAATACGAGGTATACATGACACGTCGCAATGAATATTATATCTTATCATGAAACATAGAAGTGAGATGCGATATCGCGTTTTAAGAAGCATTAGAACCCTATTGCTACGATACGTAGACATCAGTAAACGCTACTTCCTAGCATGGAAGTGTCGCATTTACATTCTTCTGAAGTGAATACGAGGTGTACATGACACTTCGCAATGAATATTATATCTTATCATGAAACATAAAAGTGAGATGCGATATCGCGTTCTAAGAAGCATTAGAACTCTATTGCTACGATACGTAGACATCTGCAAAAACTATTCCCTAGCATGGAAGGGTCGCATTTACATTCTTTTGAAGTGAGTACGAGGTATACATATCACTCCATAATGAATATTATATCTTATCATGAAACACAGCAGTGAGGTGCAATATCTCGTTTTAAGAAGCATTAGAACTCTATTGCTACGGTACGTAGACATCTGCAAACGCTATTTCCTAGCATGGAAGTGTCATATTTACATTCTTCTGAAGTGAATACGAGGTATACATGACACTTCGCAATGAATATTATATCTTATCATGAATCATAGAAGTGAGATGCGATATCGCCTTCTAAGAAGCACTAGAACTCTATTGCTACGATACGTAGACATCTGCAAACGCTATTTCCTAGCATGGAAGGGTCGCATTTACATTCTTTTGAAGTGAGTACGAGGTATACATATCACTCCATAATGAATATTATATCTTATCATGAAACACAGCAGTGAGGTGCAATATCTCGTTTTAAGAAGCATTAGAACTCTATTGCTACGGTACGTAGACATCTGCAAACGCTATTTCCTAGCATGGAAGTGTCATATTTACATTCTTCTGAAGTGAATACGAGGTATACATGACACTTCGCAATGAATATTATATCTTATCATGAATCATAGAAGTGAGATGCGATATCGCCTTCTAAGAAGCACTAGAACTCTATTGCTACGATACGTAGACATCTGCAAACGCTATTTCCTAGCATGGAAGTGTCGCATTTACATTCTTTTGATGTGAAACGAGATATACATGACACTTCGCAATGAATATTATATCTTGTCATGAAACATAGGAAGGAGGTGCTATATCGCGTTTTGAGAAGCATTAGAACTCTATTGCTACGATACGTAGACATGTGCAAAGGCTATTCCCTAGCATGGAAGGGTCGCATTTACATTCTTTTGAAGTGAGTACGATGTATACATATCACTCCGTAATGAATAATATATCTTATCATGAAGCATAGCAGTGAGATGCGATATCGCGTTTTAAGAAGCATTAGAACTCTATTGCTACGATACGTAGACATCTGCAAAGGCTATTCCCTAGCATGAAAGTGTCGCATTTACATTCTTTTGATGTGAATACGAGATATACATGACACATCGCAATGAATATTATATCTTATCATGAAACATAGGAATGAGGTGCTATATCGCGTTTTGAGAATCATTAGAACTCTATTGCTACGATACGTAGACATCTGCAAACGCTATTTCCTAGCATGGAAGTGTCGCATTTACATTCTTTTGAAGTGAATACGAGGTATACATGACACTTCGCAATGAATATTATATCTTATCATGAAACATAAAAGTGAGATGCGATATCGCGTTCTAAGAAGCATTAGAACTCTATTGCTACGATACGTAGACATCTGCAAAGGCTATTCCCTAGCATGGAAGGGTCGCATTTACATTCTTTTGAAATGAGTACGAGGTATACATATCACTCCATAATGAATATTATATCTCAACATGAAACATAGCAGTGAGATGCGACATCTCGTTTTAAGAAGCATTATTACGCTATTGCTACGATACGTAGACATCTGCAAACGCTATTTCCTGGCATGGAAGTGTCGCATTTACATTCATTTGAAGTGAATACGAGGTATACATGACACTTCGCAATGGATATTATACCTTATCATGAAACATAGAAGGGAGATGCGATATCGCGTTTTAGGAAGCATTGGAACTCTATTGCTGCGATATGTAGACATCTGCAAACGCTATTTCCTAGCATGGAAGTGTCGCATTTACATTCTTTTGATGTGAATACGAGATATACATGACACTTCGCAATGAATATTATATCTTATCATGAAACATAGATATGAGGTGCTACATCGCGAGAAGCATTAGAACTCTATTGCTACGATACGTAGACATCTGCAAACGCTATTTCCTAGCATGGAAGTGTCGCATTTACATTCTTTTGAAGTGAATACGAGGTATACATGACACATCGCAATGAATATTATATCTTATCATGAAACATAAAAGTGAGATGCGATATCGCGTTCTAAGAAGCATTAGAACTCTATTGCTACGATACGTAGACATCTGCAAAGGCTATTCCCTAGCATAGAAGGGTCGCATTTACATTCTTTTGAAGTGAGTACGATGTATACATGACACTTCGCAATGAATATTATATCTTATCATGGAACATAGAAGTGAGATGCGATATCGCGTTCTAAGAAGCATTAGAACCCTATTGCTACGATACGTAGACATCTGCAAACACTATTTCCTAGCATGGAAGTGTCGCATTTACATTCTTTTGAAGTGAATACGAGGTATAGATGACACTTCGCAATGAATATTATATCTTATCATGAAACATAGAAGTGAGATGCGATATCGCGTTTTAAGGAGCATTGGAACTCTATTGCTACGATACGTAGACATCTGCAAAGGCTATTTCCTAGCATGGAAGTGTCTTATTTACGTTCTTTTGAAGTGAATACGAGGTATACATGACACTTCGCAATGAATACTATATCTTATCATGAAACATAGCAGTGAGATGCGATATCGCGTTTTAAGAAGCATCAGAACTCTATTGCTGCGATACGTAGACATCTGCAAACGCTATTTCCTAGGACGGAAGGGTCGCATTTACATTCTTGTGAAGTGAAATCGAGGTATACATGACACTTCGCAATGAATACTATATCTTATCATGAAACATAGAGGTGAGATGCGATATAGCGTTCTAAGTAGCACTAGAACTCTATTGCTACGATACGTAGACATCTGCAAACGCTATTTCCTAGGATGGAAGGGTCGCATTTACATTCTTTTGAAGTGAGTACGAGGTATACATAACACTCCATAATGAATATTATATCTTCTCATGAAACATAGGAATGAGGTGCTATATCGCGTTTTGAGAAGAATTAGAACTCTATTGCTACGATACGTAGACATCAGCAAACGCTATTTCCTAGCATGGAAGTGTCGCATTTACATTCGTTTGAAGTGAATACGAGATATACATGACACTTCGCAATGAATATTATATCTTATCATGAAACATAGGAATGAGATGCGATATCGCGTTTTAAGAAGCATTAGAACTCTATTGCTACGATACGTAGACATCTGCAAACGCTATTTCCTAGCATGGAAGTGTCGCATTTACATTTGTTTGAAGTGAATACGAGATATACATGACACTTCGCAATGAATATTATACCTTATCATGAAACATAGAAGAGAGATGCGATATCGCGTTTTAAGAAGCATAAGAACTCTATTGCTGCGATACGTAGACATCTGCAAACTCTATTTCCTAGCATGGACATGTGGCGCTTACATTCCACTGAAGTGAATACGAGGTATATATAACATTACACAATGAGTATTATATCTTATTACGAAACATAGAAATGAAATACGACATCTCGTTTTAAGAAGCATTAGTACTCTATTGCTGTGATACGTAGACATCTGCAAACAATATTTCCTAGCAAGGAAGTGTCGCATTTACATTCTTGTGAAGTGAAATCGAGGTATACATGACACTTCGCACTGAATAATATATCTTATCATGAAACATAGAAGAGAGGTGCGATATCGCATTTTAGGGAGCATTAGAACTTTATTGCTGTGATACGTAGACATCTGCAAACAATATTTCCTAGCAAGGAAGTGTCGCATTTACATTCTTGTGAAGTGAAATCGAGGTATACATGACACTTCGCAACGAATATTATACCTTATCATGAAACATAGAAGAGAGATGCCATATCGCGTTTTAGGACGCATTAGAACTCTATTGCTACGGTACGTAGACATCTGCAAACGCTATTTCCTAGCATGGAAGTGTCATATTTACATTCTTCTGAAGTGAATACAAGGTATACATGACACTTCGCAATGAATATTATATCTTATCATGAATCATAGATGTGAGATGCGATATCGCCTTCTAAGAAGCACTAGAACTCTATTGCTACGATACGTAGACATCTGCAAACGATATTTCCTAGCATGGAAGGGTCGCATTTACATTCTTTTGAAGTGAGTACGAGGTATACATATCAATCCATAGTGAATATTATATCTTATCATGAAACACAGCAGTGAGGTGCAATATCTCGTTTTAAGAAGCATTAGAACTCTATTGCTACGGTACGTAGACATCTGCAAACGCTATTTCCTAGCATGGAAGTGTCATATTTACATTCTTCTGAAGTGAATACGAGGTATACATGACACTTCGCAATGAATATTATATCTTATCATGAATCATAGAAGTGAGATGCGATATCGCCTTCTAAGAAGCACTAGAACTCTATTGCTACGATACGTAGACATCTGCAAACGCTATTTCCTAGCATGGAAGTGTCGCATTTACATTCTTTTGATGTGAAACGAGATATACATGACACTTCGCAATGAATATTATATCTTGTCATGAATCATAGGAAGGAGGTGCTATATCGCGTTTTGAGAAGCATTAGAACTCTATTGCTGCGTTACGTAGACATGTGCAAAGGCTATTTCCTAGCATGGAAGTGTCGCATTTACATTCTTTTGAAGTGAGTACGATGTATACATATCACTCCGTAATGAATATTATATCTTATCATGAAGCATAGCAGTGAGATGCGATATCGCGTTTTAAGGAGCATCAGAACTCTATTGCTGCGATACGTAGACATCTGCAAACGCTATTTCCTAGGACGGAAGGGTCGCATTTACATTCTTTTGAAGTGAATACGAAGTATACATGACACTTCGCAATGAATATTATATCTTATCATGAAACATAGAAGTGAGATGCGATATCGCGTTCTAAGAAGCATTAGAACTCTATTGCTACGATACGTAGACATCTGCAAACGCTATTTCCTAGCATGGAAGGGTCGCATTTACACTCTTTTGAAGTGAGTACGAGGTATACATAACACTCCATAATGAATATTATATCTTTTCATGAAACATAGAAGTGAAATACGACATCTCGTTTTAAGAAGCATTAGAACCCTATTGCTGCGATTCGTAGACATCTGCAAACGCTATTTCCTAGCATGGAAGTGTCGCATTTACATTCTTTTGAAGTGAATACGAGGTATACATGACACGTCGCAATGAATATTATATCTTATCATGAAACATAGAAGTGAGATGCGATATCGCGTTTTAAGAAGCATTAGAACCCTATTGCTACGATACGTAGACATCAGTAAACGCTACTTCCTAGCATGGAAGTGTCGCATTTACATTCTTCTGAAGTGAATACGAGGTGTACATGACACTTCGCAATGAATATTATATCTTATCATGAAACATAAAAGTGAGATGCGATATCGCGTTCTAAGAAGCATTAGAACTCTATTGCTACGATACGTAGACATCTGCAAAAACTATTCCCTAGCATGGAAGGGTCGCATTTACATTCTTTTGAAGTGAGTACGAGGTATACATATCACTCCATAATGAATATTATATCTTATCATGAAACACAGCAGTGAGGTGCAATATCTCGTTTTAAGAAGCATTAGAACTCTATTGCTACGGTACGTAGACATCTGCAAACGCTATTTCCTAGCATGGAAGTGTCATATTTACATTCTTCTGAAGTGAATACGAGGTATACATGACACTTCGCAATGAATATTATATCTTATCATGAATCATAGAAGTGAGATGCGATATCGCCTTCTAAGAAGCACTAGAACTCTATTGCTACGATACGTAGACATCTGCAAACGCTATTTCCTAGCATGGAAGGGTCGCATTTACATTCTTTTGAAGTGAGTACGAGGTATACATATCACTCCATAATGAATATTATATCTTATCATGAAACACAGCAGTGAGGTGCAATATCTCGTTTTAAGAAGCATTAGAACTCTATTGCTACGGTACGTAGACATCTGCAAACGCTATTTCCTAGCATGGAAGTGTCATATTTACATTCTTCTGAAGTGAATACGAGGTATACATGACACTTCGCAATGAATATTATATCTTATCATGAATCATAGAAGTGAGATGCGATATCGCCTTCTAAGAAGCACTAGAACTCTATTGCTACGATACGTAGACATCTGCAAACGCTATTTCCTAGCATGGAAGTGTCGCATTTACATTCTTTTGATGTGAAACGAGATATACATGACACTTCGCAATGAATATTATATCTTGTCATGAAACATAGGAAGGAGGTGCTATATCGCGTTTTGAGAAGCATTAGAACTCTATTGCTACGATACGTAGATATGTGCAAAGGCTATTCCCTAGCATGGAAGGGTCGCATTTACATTCTTTTGAAGTGAGTACGATGTATACATATCACTCCGTAATGAATAATATATCTTATCATGAAGCATAGCAGTGAGATGCGATATCGCGTTTTAAGAAGCATTAGAACTCTATTGCTACGATACGTAGACATCTGCAAAGGCTATTCCCTAGCATGAAAGTGTCGCATTTACATTCTTTTGATGTGAATACGAGATATACATGACACATCGCAATGAATATTATATCTTATCATGAAACATAGGAATGAGGTGCTATATCGCGTTTTGAGAATCATTAGAACTCTATTGCTACGATACGTAGACATCTGCAAACGCTATTTCCTAGCATGGAAGTGTCGCATTTATATTCTTTTGAAGTGAATACGAGGTATACATGACACTTCGCAATGAATATTATATCTTATCATGAAACATAAAAGTGAGATGCGATATCGCGTTCTAAGAAGCATTAGAACTCTATTGCTACGATACGTAGACATCTGCAAAGGCTATTCCCTAGCATAGAAGGGTCGCATTTACATTCTTTTGAAGTGAGTACGAGGTATACATATCACTCCATAATGAATATTATATCTTATCATGAAACATAGCAGTGAGATGCGACATCTCGTTTTAAGAAGCATTATTACTCTATTGCTACGATACGTAGACATCTGCAAACGCTATTTCCTAGCATGGAAGTGTCGCATTTACATTCCTTTGAAGCGAATACGAGGTATACATGACACATCGCAATGAATATTATATCTTATCATGAAACATAAAAGTGAGATGCGGTATCGCGTTCTAAGAAGCATTAGAACTCTATTGCTACGATACGTAGACATCTGCAAAGGCTATTCCCTAGCATAGAAGGGTCGCATTTACATTCTTTTGAAGTGAGTACGAGGTATACATATCACTCCATAATGAATATTATATCTTATCATGAAACATAGCAGTGAGATGCGACATCTCGTTTTAAGAAGCATTATTACTCTATTGCTACGGTACGTAGACATCTGCAAACGCTATTTCCTAGCATGGAAGTGTCATATTTACATTCTTTTGAAGTGAATACGATGTATACATGACACTTCGCAATGAATATTATATCTTATCATGAAGCATAGAAGTGAGATGCGATATCGCGTTTTAAGAAGCATTAGAACTCTATTGCTACGATACGTAGACATCTGCAAAGGTTATTCCCTAGCATGGAAGGGTCGCATTTACATTCTTTTGAAGTGAGTACGAGGTATACATATCACTCCATAATGAATATTATATCTCATCATGAAACATAGCAGTGAGATGCGACATCTCGTTTTAAGAAGCATTATTACGCTATTGCTACGATACGTAGACATCTGCAAACGCTATTTCCTAGCATGGAAGTGTCATATTTACATTCTTTTGAAGTGAATACGATGTATACATGACACTTCGCAATGAATATTTTATCTTATCATGAAACATAGAAGTGAGATGCGATATCGCGTTTTAAGAAGCATTAGAACTCTATTGCTACGATACGTAGACATCTGCAAAGGCTATTCCCTAGCATGGAAGGGTCGCATTTACATTCTTTTGAAGTGAGTACGAGGTATACATGACACTTCGCAATGAATATTATATCTTATCATGAATCATAGAAGTGAGATGCGATATCGCCTTCTAAGAAGCACTAGAACTCTATTGCTACGATACGTAGACATCTGCAAACGCTATTTCCTAGCATGGAAGTGTCGCATTTACATTCTTTTGATGTGAAACGAGATATACATGACACTTCGCAATGAATATTATATCTTGTCATGAATCATAGGAAGGAGGTGCTATATCGCGTTTTGAGAAGCATTAGAACTCTATTGCTACGATACGTAGACATGTGCAAAGGCTATTCCCTAGCATGGAAGGGTCGCATTTACATTCTTTTGAAGTGAGTACGATGTATACATGGCACTCCGTAATGAATATTATATCTTATCATGAAGCATAGCAGTGAGATGCGATATCGCGTTTTAAGAAGCATTAGAACTCTATTGCTACGATACGTAGACATCTGCAAAGGCTATTCCCTAGCATGGAAGTGTCGCATTTACATTCTTTTGATGTGAATACGAGATATACATGACACATCGCAATGAATATTATATCTTATCATGAAACATAGGAATGAGGTGCTATATCGCGTTTTGAGAATCATTAGAACTCTATTGCTACGATACGTAGACATCTGCAAACGCTATTTCCTAGCATGGAAGTGTCGCATTTACATTCTTTTGAAGTGAATATGAGGTATACATGGCACTTCGCAATGAATATTATATCTTATCATGAAACATAAAAGTGAGATGCGATATCGCGTTCTAAGAAGCATTAGAACTCTATTGCTACGATACGTAGACATCTGCAAAGGCTATTCCCTAGCATGGAAGGGTCGCATTTACATTCTTTTGAAATGAGTACGAGGTATACATATCACTCCATAATGAATATTATATCTCATCATGAAACATAGCAGTGAGATGCGACATCTCGTTTTAAGAAGCATTATTACGCTATTGCTACGATACGTAGACATCTGCAAACGCTATTTCCTAGCATGGAAGTGTCGCATTTACATTCATTTGAAGTGAATACGAGGTATACATGACACTTCGCAATGGATATTATACCTTATCATGAAACATAGAAGGGAGATGCGATATCGCGTTTTAGGAAGCATTGGAACTCTATTGCTGCGATATGTAGACATCTGCAAACGCTATTTCCTAGCATGGAAGGGTCGCATTTACATTCTTTTGAAGTGAGTACGAGGTATACATATCACTCCATAATGAATATTATATCTCATCATGAAACATAGCAGTGAGATGCGACATCTCGTTTTAAGAAGCATTATTACGCTATTGCTACGATACGTAGACATCTGCAAACGCTATTTCCTAGCATGGAAGTGTCGCATTTACATTCATTTGAAGTGAATACGAGGTATACATGACACTTCGCAATGGATATTATACCTTATCATGAAACATAGAAGGGAGATGCGATATCGCGTTTTAGGAAGCATTGGAACTCTATTGCTGCGATATGTAGACATCTGCAAACGCTATTTCCTAGCATGGAAGTGTCGCATTTACATTCTTTTGATGTGAATACGAGATATACATGACACATCGCAATGAATATTATATCTTATCATGAAACATAGGAATGAGGTGCTATATCGCGTTTTGAGAATCATTAGAACTCTATTGCTACGATACGTAGACATCTGCAAACGCTATTTCCTAGCATGGAAGTGTCGCATTTACATTCTTTTGAAGTGAATATGAGGTATACATGGCACTTCGCAATGAATATTATATCTTATCATGAAACATAAAAGTGAGATGCGATATCGCGTTCTAAGAAGCATTAGAACTCTATTGCTACGATACGTAGACATCTGCAAAGGCTATTCCCTAGCATGGAAGGGTCGCATTTACATTCTTTTGAAATGAGTACGAGGTATACATATCACTCCATAATGAATATTATATCTCATCATGAAACATAGCAGTGAGATGCGACATCTCGTTTTAAGAAGCATTATTACGCTATTGCTACGATACGTAGACATCTGCAAACGCTATTTCCTAGCATGGAAGTGTCGCATTTACATTCATTTGAAGTGAATACGAGGTATACATGACACTTCGCAATGGATATTATACCTTATCATGAAACATAGAAGGGAGATGCGATATCGCGTTTTAGGAAGCATTGGAACTCTATTGCTGCGATATGTAGACATCTGCAAACGCTATTTCCTAGCATGGAAGGGTCGCATTTACATTCTTTTGAAGTGAGTACGAGGTATACATATCACTCCATAATGAATATTATATCTCATCATGAAACATAGCAGTGAGATGCGACATCTCGTTTTAAGAAGCATTATTACGCTATTGCTACGATACGTAGACATCTGCAAACGCTATTTCCTAGCATGGAAGTGTCGCATTTACATTCATTTGAAGTGAATACGAGGTATACATGACACTTCGCAATGGATATTATACCTTATCATGAAACATAGAAGGGAGATGCGATATCGCGTTTTAGGAAGCATTGGAACTCTATTGCTGCGATATGTAGACATCTGCAAACGCTATTTCCTAGCATGGAAGTGTCGCATTTACATTCTTTTGATGTGAATACGAGATATACATGACACTTCGCAATGAATATTATATCTTATCATGAAACATAGGAATGAGGTGCTATATCACGTTTTGAGAAGCATTAGAACTCTATTGCTATTATACGTAGACATCTGCAAACTCTATTTCCTAGCAAGGGAATTTCGCACTTACATTACACTGAAGTGAATACGAGGTATACATAACATTACACAATGAATATTATATCTTATTACGAAACATAGAAGTGAAATACGACATCTCGTTTTAAGAAGCATTAGAACCCTGTTGCTGCGATTCGTAGACATCTGCAAACGCTACTTCCTAGCATGGAAGTGTCGCATTTACTTCCTTTTGAAGTGAATACGAGGTATACATGACACGTCGCAATGAATATTATATCTTATCATGAAACATAGAAGTGAGATGCGATATCGCGTTTTAAGAAGCATTAGAACCCTATTGCTACGATACGTAGACATCTGCAAACGCTGTTTCCTAGCATGGAAGTGTCTTATTTACGTTCTTTTGAAGTGAATACGAGGTATACATGACACTTCGCAATGAATACTATATCTTATCATGAAACATAGCAGTGAGATGCGATATCGCGTTTTAAGAAGCATCAGAACTCTATTGCTGCGATACGTAGACATCTGCAAACGCTATTTCCTAGGACGGAAGGGTCGCATTTACATTCTTTTGAAGTGAATACGAAGTATACATGACACTTCGCAATGAATATTATATCTTATCATGAAACATAGAAGTGAGATGCGATATCGCGTTCTAAGAAGCATTAGAACTCTATTGCTACGATACGTAGACATCTGCAAACGCTATTTCCTAGCATGGAAGGGTCGCATTTACACTCTTTTGAAGTGAGTACGAGGTATACATAACACTCCATAATGAATATTATATCTTTTCATGAAACATAGAAGTGAGATGCGATATCGCGTTCTAAGAAGCATTAGAACTCTATTGCTACGATACGTAGACATCTGCAAAGGCTATTTCCTAGCATGGAAGGGTCGCATTTACATTCTTTTGAAGTGAGTACGAGCTATACATAACACTCCATAATGAATATTATATCTTATCATGAAACATAGCAGTGAGATGCGATATCGCGTTTTAAGAAGCATTAGAACTCTATTGCTACGACACGTAGACATCTGCAATCGCTATTTCCTAGCATTGAAGTGTCACATTTACATTCATTTGAAGTGAGTACGAGGTATACATAACGCTCCATAATGAATATTATATCTTATCATGAAACATAGCAGTGAGATGCGATATCGCGTTTTAGGAAGCATTAGAACTCTATTGCTGCGATACGTAGACATCTGCAAGCGCTATTTCCTAGCATGGAAGTGTCGCATTTACATTCTTTTGAAGTGAATACGAGGTATACATGACACGTCGCAATGAATATTATATCTTATCATGAAACATAGAAGTGAGATGCGATATCGCGTTTTAAGAAGCATTAGAACCCTATTGCTACGATACGTAGACATCTGCAAACGCTATTTCCTAGCATGGAAGTGTCTTATTTACGTTCTTTTGAAGTGAATACGAGGTATACATGACACTCCATAATGAATATTATATCTTATCATGAAACATAGCAGTGAGATGCGATATCGCGTTCTAAGAAGCATTAGAACTCTATTGCTACGATACGTAGACATCTGCAAAGGCTATTCCCTAGCATGGAAGGGTCGCATTTACATTCTTTTGAAGTGAGTACGAGGTATACATGACACTTCGCAATGAATATTATATCTTATCATGAATCATAGAAGTGAGATGCGATATCGCCTTCTAAGAAGCACTAGAACTCTATTGCTACGATACGTAGACATCTGCAAACGCTATTTCCTAGCATGGAAGTGTCGCATTTACATTCTTTTGATGTGAAACGAGATATACATGACACTTCGCAATGAATATTATATCTTGTCATGAATCATAGGAAGGAGGTGCTATATCGCGTTTTGAGAAGCATTAGAACTCTATTGCTACGATACGTAGACATGTGCAAAGGCTATTCCCTAGCATGGAAGGGTCGCATTTACATTCTTTTGAAGTGAGTACGATGTATACATATCACTCCGTAATGAATATTATATCTTATCATGAAGCATAGCAGTGAGATGCGATATCGCGTTTTAAGAAGCATTAGAACTCTATTGCTACGATACGTAGACATCTGCAAAGGCTATTCCCTAGCATGGATGTGTCGCATTTACATTCTTTTGATGTGAATACGAGATATACATGACACATCGCAATGAATATTATATCTTATCATGAAACATAGGAATGAGGTGCTATATCGCGTTTTGAGAATCATTAGAACTCTATTGCTACGATACGTAGACATCTGCAAACGCTATTTCCTAGCATGGAAGTGTCGCATTTACATTCTTTTGAAGTGAATATGAAGTATACATGGCACTTCGCAATGAATATTATATCTTATCATGAAACATAAAAGTGAGATGCGATATCGCGTTCTAAGAAGCATTAGAACTCTATTGCTACGATACGTAGACATCTGCAAAGGCTATTCCCTAGCATGGAAGGGTCGCATTTACATTCTTTTGAAATGAGTACGAGGTATACATATCACTCCATAATGAATATTATATCTCATCATGAAACATAGCAGTGAGATGCGACATCTCGTTTTAAGAAGCATTATTACGCTATTGCTACGATACGTAGACATCTGCAAACGCTATTTCCTAGCATGGAAGTGTCGCATTTACATTCATTTGAAGTGAATACGAGGTATACATGACACTTCGCAATGGATATTATACCTTATCATGAAACATAGAAGGGAGATGCGATATCGCGTTTTAGGAAGCATTGGAACTCTATTGCTGCGATATGTAGACATCTGCAAACGCTATTTCCTAGCATGGAAGGGTCGCATTTACATTCTTTTGAAGTGAGTACGAGGTATACATATCACTCCATAATGAATATTATATCTCATCATGAAACATAGCAGTGAGATGCGACATCTCGTTTTAAGAAGCATTATTACGCTATTGCTACGATACGTAGACATCTGCAAACGCTATTTCCTAGCATGGAAGTGTCGCATTTACATTCATTTGAAGTGAATACGAGGTATACATGACACTTCGCAATGGATATTATACCTTATCATGAAACATAGAAGGGAGATGCGATATCGCGTTTTAGGAAGCATTGGAACTCTATTGCTGCGATATGTAGACATCTGCAAACGCTATTTCCTAGCATGGAAGTGTCGCATTTACATTCTTTTGATGTGAATACGAGATATACATGACACTTCGCAATGAATATTATATCTTATCATGAAACATAGGAATGAGGTGCTATATCACGTTTTGAGAAGCATTAGAACTCTATTGCTATTATACGTAGACATCTGCAAACTCTATTTCCTAGCAAGGGAATTTCGCACTTACATTACACTGAAGTGAATACGAGGTATACATAACATTACACAATGAATATTATATCTTATTACGAAACATAGAAGTGAAATACGACATCTCGTTTTAAGAAGCATTAGAACCCTGTTGCTGCGATTCGTAGACATCTGCAAACGCTACTTCCTAGCATGGAAGTGTCGCATTTACTTCCTTTTGAAGTGAATACGAGGTATACATGACACGTCGCAATGAATATTATATCTTATCATGAAACATAGAAGTGAGATGCGATATCGCGTTTTAAGAAGCATTAGAACCCTATTGCTACGATACGTAGACATCTGCAAACGCTGTTTCCTAGCATGGAAGTGTCTTATTTACGTTCTTTTGAAGTGAATACGAGGTATACATGACACTTCGCAATGAATACTATATCTTATCATGAAACATAGCAGTGAGATGCGATATCGCGTTTTAAGAAGCATCAGAACTCTATTGCTGCGATACGTAGACATCTGCAAACGCTATTTCCTAGGACGGAAGGGTCGCATTTACATTCTTTTGAAGTGAATACGAAGTATACATGACACTTCGCAATGAATATTATATCTTATCATGAAACATAGAAGTGAGATGCGATATCGCGTTCTAAGAAGCATTAGAACTCTATTGCTACGATACGTAGACATCTGCAAACGCTATTTCCTAGCATGGAAGGGTCGCATTTACACTCTTTTGAAGTGAGTACGAGGTATACATAACACTCCATAATGAATATTATATCTTTTCATGAAACATAGAAGTGAGATGCGATATCGCGTTCTAAGAAGCATTAGAACTCTATTGCTACGATACGTAGACATCTGCAAAGGCTATTTCCTAGCATGGAAGGGTCGCATTTACATTCTTTTGAAGTGAGTACGAGCTATACATAACACTCCATAATGAATATTATATCTTATCATGAAACATAGCAGTGAGATGCGATATCGCGTTTTAAGAAGCATTAGAACTCTATTGCTACGACACGTAGACATCTGCAAACGCTATTTCCTAGCATTGAAGTGTCACATTTACATTCATTTGAAGTGAGTACGAGGTATACATAACGCTCCATAATGAATATTATATCTTATCATGAAACATAGCAGTGAGATGCGATATCGCGTTTTAGGAAGCATTAGAACTCTATTGCTGCGATACGTAGACATCTGCAAGCGCTATTTCCTAGCATGGAAGTGTCGCATTTACATTCTTTTGAAGTGAATACGAGGTATACATGACACGTCGCAATGAATATTATATCTTATCATGAAACATAGAAGTGAGATGCGATATCGCGTTTTAAGAAGCATTAGAACCCTATTGCTACGATACGTAGACATCTGCAAACGCTATTTCCTAGCATGGAAGTGTCTTATTTACGTTCTTTTGAAGTGAATACGAGGTATACATGACACTCCATAATGAATATTATATCTTATCATGAAACATAGCAGTGAGATGCGATATCGCGTTCTAAGAAGCATTAGAACTCTATTGCTACGATACGTAGACATCTGCAAACGCTATTTCCTAGCATGGAAGGGTCGCATTTACACTCTTTTGACGTGAGTACGAGGTATACATAACACTCCATAATGAATATTATATCTTTTCATGAAACATAGAAGTGAGATGCGATATCGCGTTCTAAGAATCATTAGAACTCTATTGCTACGATACGTAGACATCTGCAAAGGCTATTTCCTAGCATAGAAGGGTCGCATTTACATTCTTTTGAAGTGAGTACGAGGTATACATATCACTCCATAATGAATATTATATCTTATCATGAAACATAGCAGTGAGATGCGACATCTCGTTTTAAGAAGCATTATTACTCTATTGCTACGGTACGTAGACATCTGCAAACGCTATTTCCTAGCATGGAAGTGTCATATTTACATTCTTTTGAAGTGAATACGATGTATACATGACACTTCGCAATGAATATTATATCTTATCATGAAGCATAGAAGTGAGATGCGATATCGCGTTTTAAGAAGCATTAGAACTCTATTGCTACGATACGTAGACATCTGCAAAGGCTATTCCCTAGCATTGAAGGGTCGCATTTACATTCTTTTGAAGTGAGTACGAGGTATACATATCACTCCATAATGAATATTATATCTCATCATGAAACATAGCAGTGAGATGCGACATCTCGTTTTAAGAAGCATTATTACGCTATTGCTACGATACGTAGACATCTGCAAACGCTATTTCCTAGCATGGAAGTGTCATATTTACATTCTTTTGAAGTGAATACGATGTATACATGACACTTCGCAATGAATATTATATCTTATCATGAAACATAGAAGTGAGATGCGATATCGCGTTTTAAGAAGCATTAGAACTCTATTGCTACGATACGTAGACATCTGCAAAGGCTATTCCCTAGCATGGAAGGGTCGCATTTACATTCTTTTGAAGTGAGTACGAGGTATACATGACACTTCGCAATGAATATTATATCTTATCATGAATCATAGAAGTGAGATGCGATATCGCCTTCTAAGAAGCACTAGAACTCTATTGCTACGATACGTAGACATCTGCAAACGCTATTTCCTAGCATGGAAGTGTCGCATTTACATTCTTTTGATGTGAAACGAGATATACATGACACTTCGCAATGAATATTATATCTTGTCATGAATCATAGGAAGGAGGTGCTATATCGCGTTTTGAGAAGCATTAGAACTCTATTGCTACGATACGTAGACATGTGCAAAGGCTATTCCCTAGCATGGAAGGGTCGCATTTACATTCTTTTGAAGTGAGTACGATGTATACATATCACTCCGTAATGAATATTATATCTTATCATGAAGCATAGCAGTGAGATGCGATATCGCGTTTTAAGAAGCATTAGAACTCTATTGCTACGATACGTAGACATCTGCAAAGGCTATTCCCTAGCATGGAAGTGTCGCATTTACATTCTTTTGATGTGAATACGAGATATACATGACACATCGCAATGAATATTATATCTTATCATGAAACATAGGAATGAGGTGCTATATCGCGTTTTGAGAATCATTAGAACTCTATTGCTACGATACGTAGACATCTGCAAACGCTATTTCCTAGCATGGAAGTGTCGCATTTACATTCTTTTGAAGTGAATATGAGGTATACATGACACTTCGCAATGAATATTATATCTTATCATGAAACATAAAAGTGAGATGCGATATCGCGTTCTAGGAAGCATTAGAACTCTATTGCTACGATACGTAGACATCTGCAAAGGCTATTCCCTAGCATGGAAGGGTCGCATTTACATTCTTTTGAAATGAGTACGAGGTATACATATCACTCCATAATGAATATTATATCTCATCATGAAACATAGCAGTGAGATGCGACATCTCGTTTTAAGAAGCATTATTACGCTATTGCTACGATACGTAGACATCTGCAAACGCTATTTCCTAGCATGGAAGTGTCGCATTTACATTCATTTGAAGTGAATACGAGGTATACATGACACTTCGCAATGGATATTATACCTTATCATGAAACATAGAAGGGAGATGCGATATCGCGTTTTAGGAAGCATTGGAACTCTATTGCTGCGATATGTAGACATCTGCAAACGCTATTTCCTAGCATGGAAGGGTCGCATTTACATTCTTTTGAAGTGAGTACGAGGTATACATATCACTCCATAATGAATATTATATCTCATCATGAAACATAGCAGTGAGATGCGACATCTCGTTTTAAGAAGCATTATTACGCTATTGCTACGATACGTAGACATCTGCAAACGCTATTTCCTAGCATGGAAGTGTCGCATTTACATTCATTTGAAGTGAATACGAGGTATACATGACACTTCGCAATGGATATTATACCTTATCATGAAACATAGAAGGGAGATGCGATATCGCGTTTTAGGAAGCATTGGAACTCTATTGCTGCGATATGTAGACATCTGCAAACGCTATTTCCTAGCATGGAAGTGTCGCATTTACATTCTTTTGATGTGAATACGAGATATACATGACACTTCGCAATGAATATTATATCTTATCATGAAACATAGGAATGAGGTGCTATATCACGTTTTGAGAAGCATTAGAACTCTATTGCTATTATACGTAGACATCTGCAAACTCTATTTCCTAGCAAGGGAATTTCGCACTTACATTACACTGAAGTGAATACGAGGTATACATAACATTACACAATGAATATTATATCTTATTACGAAACATAGAAGTGAAATACGACATCTCGTTTTAAGAAGCATTAGAACCCTGTTGCTGCGATTCGTAGACATCTGCAAACGCTACTTCCTAGCATGGAAGTGTCGCATTTACTTCCTTTTGAAGTGAATACGAGGTATACATGACACGTCGCAATGAATATTATATCTTATCATGAAACATAGAAGTGAGATGCGATATCGCGTTTTAAGAAGCATTAGAACCCTATTGCTACGATACGTAGACATCTGCAAACGCTGTTTCCTAGCATGGAAGTGTCTTATTTACGTTCTTTTGAAGTGAATACGAGGTATACATGACACTTCGCAATGAATACTATATCTTATCATGAAACATAGCAGTGAGATGCGATATCGCGTTTTAAGAAGCATCAGAACTCTATTGCTGCGATACGTAGACATCTGCAAACGCTATTTCCTAGGACGGAAGGGTCGCATTTACATTCTTTTGAAGTGAATACGAAGTATACATGACACTTCGCAATGAATATTATATCTTATCATGAAACATAGAAGTGAGATGCGATATCGCGTTCTAAGAAGCATTAGAACTCTATTGCTACGATACGTAGACATCTGCAAACGCTATTTCCTAGCATGGAAGGGTCGCATTTACACTCTTTTGAAGTGAGTACGAGGTATACATAACACTCCATAATGAATATTATATCTTTTCATGAAACATAGAAGTGAGATGCGATATCGCGTTCTAAGAAGCATTAGAACTCTATTGCTACGATACGTAGACATCTGCAAAGGCTATTTCCTAGCATGGAAGGGTCGCATTTACATTCTTTTGAAGTGAGTACGAGCTATACATAACACTCCATAATGAATATTATATCTTATCATGAAACATAGCAGTGAGATGCGATATCGCGTTTTAAGAAGCATTAGAACTCTATTGCTACGACACGTAGACATCTGCAAACGCTATTTCCTAGCATTGAAGTGTCACATTTACATTCATTTGAAGTGAGTACGAGGTATACATAACGCTCCATAATGAATATTATATCTTATCATGAAACATAGCAGTGAGATGCGATATCGCGTTTTAGGAAGCATTAGAACTCTATTGCTGCGATACGTAGACATCTGCAAGCGCTATTTCCTAGCATGGAAGTGTCGCATTTACATTCTTTTGAAGTGAATACGAGGTATACATGACACGTCGCAATGAATATTATATCTTATCATGAAACATAGAAGTGAGATGCGATATCGCGTTTTAAGAAGCATTAGAACCCTATTGCTACGATACGTAGACATCTGCAAACGCTATTTCCTAGCATGGAAGTGTCTTATTTACGTTCTTTTGAAGTGAATACGAGGTATACATGACACTCCATAATGAATATTATATCTTATCATGAAACATAGCAGTGAGATGCGATATCGCGTTCTAAGAAGCATTAGAACTCTATTGCTACGATACGTAGACATCTGCAAACGCTATTTCCTAGCATGGAAGGGTCGCATTTACACTCTTTTGACGTGAGTACGAGGTATACATAACACTCCATAATGAATATTATATCTTTTCATGAAACATAGAAGTGAGATGCGATATCGCGTTCTAAGAATCATTAGAACTCTATTGCTACGATACGTAGACATCTGCAAAGGCTATTTCCTAGCATAGAAGGGTCGCATTTACATTCTTTTGAAGTGAGTACGAGGTATACATATCACTCCATAATGAATATTATATCTTATCATGAAACATAGCAGTGAGATGCGACATCTCGTTTTAAGAAGCATTATTACTCTATTGCTACGGTACGTAGACATCTGCAAACGCTATTTCCTAGCATGGAAGTGTCATATTTACATTCTTTTGAAGTGAATACGATGTATACATGACACTTCGCAATGAATATTATATCTTATCATGAAGCATAGAAGTGAGATGCGATATCGCGTTTTAAGAAGCATTAGAACTCTATTGCTACGATACGTAGACATCTGCAAAGGCTATTCCCTAGCATTGAAGGGTCGCATTTACATTCTTTTGAAGTGAGTACGAGGTATACATATCACTCCATAATGAATATTATATCTCATCATGAAACATAGCAGTGAGATGCGACATCTCGTTTTAAGAAGCATTATTACGCTATTGCTACGATACGTAGACATCTGCAAACGCTATTTCCTAGCATGGAAGTGTCATATTTACATTCTTTTGAAGTGAATACGATGTATACATGACACTTCGCAATGAATATTATATCTTATCATGAAACATAGAAGTGAGATGCGATATCGCGTTTTAAGAAGCATTAGAACTCTATTGCTACGATACGTAGACATCTGCAAAGGCTATTCCCTAGCATGGAAGGGTCGCATTTACATTCTTTTGAAGTGAGTACGAGGTATACATGACACTTCGCAATGAATATTATATCTTATCATGAATCATAGAAGTGAGATGCGATATCGCCTTCTAAGAAGCACTAGAACTCTATTGCTACGATACGTAGACATCTGCAAACGCTATTTCCTAGCATGGAAGTGTCGCATTTACATTCTTTTGATGTGAAACGAGATATACATGACACTTCGCAATGAATATTATATCTTGTCATGAATCATAGGAAGGAGGTGCTATATCGCGTTTTGAGAAGCATTAGAACTCTATTGCTACGATACGTAGACATGTGCAAAGGCTATTCCCTAGCATGGAAGGGTCGCATTTACATTCTTTTGAAGTGAGTACGATGTATACATATCACTCCGTAATGAATATTATATCTTATCATGAAGCATAGCAGTGAGATGCGATATCGCGTTTTAAGAAGCATTAGAACTCTATTGCTACGATACGTAGACATCTGCAAAGGCTATTCCCTAGCATGGAAGTGTCGCATTTACATTCTTTTGATGTGAATACGAGATATACATGACACATCGCAATGAATATTATATCTTATCATGAAACATAGGAATGAGGTGCTATATCGCGTTTTGAGAATCATTAGAACTCTATTGCTACGATACGTAGACATCTGCAAACGCTATTTCCTAGCATGGAAGTGTCGCATTTACATTCTTTTGAAGTGAATATGAGGTATACATGACACTTCGCAATGAATATTATATCTTATCATGAAACATAAAAGTGAGATGCGATATCGCGTTCTAGGAAGCATTAGAACTCTATTGCTACGATACGTAGACATCTGCAAAGGCTATTCCCTAGCATGGAAGGGTCGCATTTACATTCTTTTGAAATGAGTACGAGGTATACATATCACTCCATAATGAATATTATATCTCATCATGAAACATAGCAGTGAGATGCGACATCTCGTTTTAAGAAGCATTATTACGCTATTGCTACGATACGTAGACATCTGCAAACGCTATTTCCTAGCATGGAAGTGTCGCATTTACATTCATTTGAAGTGAATACGAGGTATACATGACACTTCGCAATGGATATTATACCTTATCATGAAACATAGAAGGGAGATGCGATATCGCGTTTTAGGAAGCATTGGAACTCTATTGCTGCGATATGTAGACATCTGCAAACGCTATTTCCTAGCATGGAAGGGTCGCATTTACATTCTTTTGAAGTGAGTACGAGGTATACATATCACTCCATAATGAATATTATATCTCATCATGAAACATAGCAGTGAGATGCGACATCTCGTTTTAAGAAGCATTATTACGCTATTGCTACGATACGTAGACATCTGCAAACGCTATTTCCTAGCATGGAAGTGTCGCATTTACATTCATTTGAAGTGAATACGAGGTATACATGACACTTCGCAATGGATATTATACCTTATCATGAAACATAGAAGGGAGATGCGATATCTCGTTTTAGGAAGCATTGGAACTCTATTGCTGCGATATGTAGACATCTGCAAACGCTATTTCCTAGCATGGAAGTGTCGCATTTACATTCTTTTGATGTGAATACGAGATATACATGACACTTCGCAATGAATATTATATCTTATCATGAAACATAGGAATGAGGTGCTATATCACGTTTTGAGAAGCATTAGAACTCTATTCCTATTATACGTAGACATCTGCAAACTCTATTTCCTAGCAAGGGAATTTCGCACTTACATTACACTGAAGTGAATACGAGGTATACATAACATTACACAATGAATATTATATCTTATTACGAAACATAGAAGTGAAATACGACATCTCGTTTTAAGAAGCATTAGAACCCTGTTGCTGCGATTCGTAGACATCTGCAAACGCTACTTCCTAGCATGGAAGTGTCGCATTTACTTCCTTTTGAAGTGAATACGAGGTATACATGACACTTCGCAATGAATACTATATCTTATCATGAAACATAGCAGTGAGATGCGATATCGCGTTTTAAGAAGCATCAGAACTCTATTGCTGCGATACGTAGACATCTGCAAACGCTATTTCCTAGGACGGAAGGGTCGCATTTACATTCTTTTGAAGTGAATACGAAGTATACATGACACTTCGCAATGAATATTATATCTTATCATGAAACATAGAAGTGAGATGCGATATCGCGTTCTAAGAAGCATTAGAACTCTATTGCTACGATACGTAGACATCTGCAAACGCTATTTCCTAGCATGGAAGGGTCGCATTTACACTCTTTTGAAGTGAGTACGAGGTATACATAACACTCCATAATGAATATTATATCTTTTCATGAAACATAGAAGTGAGATGCGATATCGCGTTCTAAGAAGCATTAGAACTCTATTGCTACGATACGTAGACATCTGCAAAGGCTATTTCCTAGCATGGAAGGGTCGCATTTACATTCTTTTGAAGTGAGTACGAGCTATACATAACACTCCATAATGAATATTATATCTTATCATGAAACATAGCAGTGAGATGCGATATCGCGTTTTAAGAAGCATTAGAACTCTATTGCTACGACACGTAGACATCTGCAAACGCTATTTCCTAGCATTGAAGTGTCACATTTACATTCATTTGAAGTGAGTACGAGGTATACATAACGCTCCATAATGAATATTATATCTTATCATGAAACATAGCAGTGAGATGCGATATCGCGTTTTAGGAAGCATTAGAACTCTATTGCTGCGATACGTAGACATCTGCAAGCGCTATTTCCTAGCATGGAAGTGTCGCATTTACATTCTTTTGAAGTGAATACGAGGTATACATGACACGTCGCAATGAATATTATATCTTATCATGAAACATAGAAGTGAGATGCGATATCGCGTTTTAAGAAGCATTAGAACCCTATTGCTACGATACGTAGACATCTGCAAACGCTATTTCCTAGCATGGAAGTGTCTTATTTACGTTCTTTTGAAGTGAATACGAGGTATACATGACACTCCATAATGAATATTATATCTTATCATGAAACATAGCAGTGAGATGCGATATCGCGTTCTAAGAAGCATTAGAACTCTATTGCTACGATACGTAGACATCTGCAAACGCTATTTCCTAGCATGGAAGGGTCGCATTTACACTCTTTTGACGTGAGTACGAGGTATACATAACACTCCATAATGAATATTATATCTTTTCATGAAACATAGAAGTGAGATGCGACATCGCGTTCTAAGAATCATTAGAACTCTATTGCTACGATACGTAGACATCTGCAAACGCTATTTCCTAGCATGGAAGTGTCGCATTTACATTCATTTGAAGTGAATACGTGGTATACATGACACTTCGCAATGGATATTATACCTTATCATGAAACATAGAAGGGAGATGCGATATCGCGTTTTAGGAAGCATTGGAACTCTATTGCTGCGATATGTAGACATCTGCAAACGCTATTTCCTAGCAAGGAAGTGTCGCATTTACATTCTTGTGAAGTGAAATCGAGGTATAGATGACACTTCGCACTGAATAATATATCTTATCATGAAACATAGAAGAGAGGTGCGATATCGCATTTTAGGGAGCATTAGAACTCTATTGCTGTGATACGTAGACATCTGCAAACAATATTTCCTAACAAGGAAGTGTCGCATTTACATTCTTGTGAAGTGAAATCGAGGTATACATGAAACTTCGCAATGAATATTATATCTTATCATGGAACATAGAAGTGAGATGCGATATTGCGTTGTAAGAAGCATTAGAACCCTATTGCTACGATACGTAGACATCTGCAAACACTATTTCCTAGCATGGAAGTGTCGCATTTACATTCTTTTGAAGTGAATGCGAGATATACATGACACTTCGCAATGAATATTATATCTTGTCATGAAACATAGGAATGAGGTGCTATATCGCGTTTTGAGAAGCATTAGAACACTATTGCTAATATGCGTAGACATCTGCAAACTCTATTTCCTAGCATGGACATGTGGCACTTACATTCCACTGAAGTGAATACGAGGTATACATAACATTACACAATGAGTATTATATCTTATTACGAAACATAGAAATGAAATACGACATCTCGTTTTAAGAAGCATTATTACTCTATTGCTGTGATACGTAGACATCTGCAAACAATATTTCCTAGCAAGGAAGTGTCGCATTTACATTCTTGTGAAGTGAAATCGAGGTATACATGACACTTCGCAACGAATATTATACCTTATCATGAAACATAGAAAAGAGATGCCATATCGCGTTTTAGGACGCATTAGAACTCTATTGCTGCGATACGTAGACATCTGCAAACGCTATTTCCTAGCATGGAAGTGTCGCATTTACATTCTTTTGAAGTGAGTACGAGGTATACATAACACTCCATAATGAATATTATATCTTTTCATGAAACATAGAAGTGAGATGCGATATCGCGTTGTAAGAAGCATTAGAACTCTATTGCTACGATACGTAGACATCTGCAAAGGCTATTTCCTAGCATGGAAGGGACGCATTTACATTCTTTTGAAGTGAGTACGAGCTATACATAACACTCCATAATGAATATTATATCTTATCATGAAACATAGCAGTGAGAAGCGATATCGCGTTTTAAGAAGCATTAGAACTCTATTGCTACGACACGTAGACATCTGCAAACGCTATTTCCTAGCATTGAAGTGTCACATTTACATTCATCTGAAGTGAGTACGAGGTATACATAACGCTCCATAATGAATATTATATCTTATCATGAAACATAGCAGTGAGATGCGATATCGCGTTTTAGGAAGCATTAGAACTCTATTGCTGCGATACGTAGACATCTGCAAACGCTGTTTCCTAGCATGGAAGTGTCGCATTTACATTCTTTTGAAGTGAATACGAGATATACATGACACTTCGCAATGAATATTATATCTTATCATGAAACATAGGAATGAGGTGCTATATCACGTTTTGAGAAGCATTAGAACTCTATTGCTATTATACGTAGACATCTGCAAACTCTATTTCCTAGCAAGGAAATTTCGCACTTACATTACACTGAAGTGAATACGAGGTATACATAACATTACACAATGAATATTATATCTTATTACGAAACATAGAAGTGAAATACGACATCTCGTTTTAAGAAGCATTAGAACCCTATTGCTGCGATTCGTAGACATCTGCAAACGCTACTTCCTAGCATGGAAGTGTCGCATTTACTTTCTTTTGAAGTGAATACGAGGTATACATGACACGTCGCAATGAATATTATATCTTATCATGAAACATAGAAGTGAGATGCGATATCGCGTTTTAAGAAGCATTAGAACCCTATTGCTACGATACGTAGACATCAGTAAACGCTACTTCCTAGCATGGAAGTGTCGCATTTACATTCTTTTGAAGTGAATACGAGGTGTACATGACACTTCGCAATGAATATTATATCTTATCATGAAACATAAAAGTGAGATGCGATATCGCGTTCTAAGAAGCATTAGAACTCTATTGCTACGATACGTAGACATCTGCAAAAACTATTCCCTAGCATGGAAGGGTCGCATTTACATTCTTTTGAAGTGAGTACGAGGTATACATATCACTCCATAATGAATATTATATCTTATCATGAAACACAGCAGTGAGGTGCAATATCTCGTTTTAAGAAGCATTAGAACTCTATTGCTACGGTACGTAGACATCTGCAAACGCTATTTCCTAGCATGGAAGTGTCATATTTACATTCTTCTGAAGTGAATACGAGGTATACATGACACTTCGCAATGAATATTATATCTTATCATGAATCATAGAAGTGAGATGCGATATCGCCTTCTAAGAAGCACTAGAACTCTATTGCTACGATACGTAGACATCTGCAAACGCTATTTCCTAGCATGGAAGGGTCGCATTTACATTCTTTTGAAGTGAGTACGAGGTATACATATCACTCCATAATGAATATTATATCTTATCATGAAACACAGCAGTGAGGTGCAATATCTCGTTTTAAGAAGCATTAGAACTCTATTGCTACGGTACGTAGACATCTGCAAACGCTATTTCCTAGCATGGAAGTGTCATATTTACATTCTTCTGAAGTGAATACGAGGTATACATGACACTTCGCAATGAATATTATATCTTATCATGAATCATAGAAGTGAGATGCGATATCGCCTTCTAAGAAGCACTAGAACTCTATTGCTACGATACGTAGACATCTGCAAACGCTATTTCCTAGCATGGAAGTGTCGCATTTACATTCTTTTGATGTGAAACGAGATATACATGACACTTCGCAATGAATATTATATCTTGTCATGAAACATAGGAAGGAGGTGCTATATCGCGTTTTGAGAAGCATTAGAACTCTATTGCTACGATACGTAGACATGTGCAAAGGCTATTCCCTAGCATGGAAGGGTCGCATTTACATTCTTTTGAAGTGAGTACGATGCATACGTATCACTCCGTAATGAATATTATATCTTATCATGAAGCATAGCAGTGAGATGCGATATCGCGTTTTAAGAAGCATTAGAACTCTATTGCTACGATACGTAGACATCTGCAAAGGCTATTCCCTAGCATGGAAGTGTCGCATTTACATTCTTTTGATGTGAATACGAGATATACATGACACATCGCAATGAATATTATATCTTATCATGAAACATAGGAATGAGGTGCTATATCGCGTTTTGAGAATCATTAGAACTCTATTGCTACGATACGTAGACATCTGCAAACGCTATTTCCTAGCATGGAAGTGTCGCATTTACATTCTTTTGAAGTGAATACGAGGTATACATGACACTTCGCAATGAATATTATATCTTATCATGAAACATAAATGTGAGATGCGATATCGCGTTCTAAGAAGCATTAGAACTCTATTGCTACGATACGTAGTCATCTGCAAAGGCTATTCCCTAGCATGGAAGGGTCGCATTTACATTCTTTTGAAATGAGTACGTGGTATACATATCACTCCATAATGAATATTATATCTCATCATGAAACATAGCAGTGAGATGCGACATCTCGTTTTAAGAAGCATTATTACGCTATTGCTACGATACGTAGACATCTGCAAACGCTATTTCCTAGCATGGAAGTGTCGCATTTACATTCATTTGAAGTGAATACGAGGTATACATGACACTTCGCAATGGATATTATACCTTATCATGAAACATAGAAGGGAGATGCGATATCGCGTTTTAGGAAGCATTAGAACTCTATTGCTACGATACGTAGACATCTGCAAAGGCTATTCCCTAGCATAGAAGGGTCGCATTTACATTCTTTTGAAGTGAGTACGAGGTATACATATCACTCCATAATGAATATTATACCTTATCATGAAACATAGCAGTGAGATGCGACATCTCGTTTTAAGAAGCATTATTACTCTATTGCTACGGTACGTAGACATCTGCAAACGCTATTTCCTAGCATAGCAGTGTCATATTTACATTCTTTTGAAGTGAATACGAGGTATACATGACACTTCGCAATGAATATTATATCTTATCACGAAACATAGAAATGAGATGCGATATCGCGTTTTAAGGAGCATTAGAACTCTATTGCTACGATACGTAGACATCTGCAAACGCTATTTCCTAGCATGGAAGTGTCTTATTTACGTTCTTTTGAAGTGAATACGAGGTATACATGACACTTCGCAATGAATATTATATCTTATCATGAAACATAGAGGTGAGATGCGATATCGCGTTCTAAGAAGCACTAGAACTCTATTGCTACGATACGTAGACATCTGCAAACGCTATTTCCTAGGATGGAAGGGTCGCATTTACATTCTTTTGAAGTGAGTACGAGGTATACATAACACTCCATAATGAATATTATATCTTCTCATGAAACATAGGAATGAGGTGCTATATCGCGTTTTGAGAAGCATTAGAACTCTATTGCTACGATACGTAGACATCTGCAAACGCTATTTCCTAGCATGGAAGTGTCGCATTTACATTCGTTTGAAGTGAATACGAGATATACATGACACTTCGCAATGATTATTATATCTTATCATGAAACATAGGAATGAGATGCGATTTCGCGTTTTAAGAAGCATTAGAACTCTATTGCTACGATACGTAGACATCTGCAAACTCTATTTCCTAGCATGGACATGTGGCACTTACATTCCACTGAAGTGAATACGAGGTATATATAACATTACACAATGAGTATTATATCTTATTATGAAACATAGAAATGAAATACGACATCTCGTTTTAAGAAGCATTAGTACTCTATTGCTGTGATACGTAGACATCTGCAAACAATATTTCCTAGCAAGGAAGTGTCGCATTTACATTCTTGTGAAGTGAAATCGAGGTATACATGACACTTCGCACTGAATAATATATCTTATCATGAAACATAGGAATGAGGTGCTATATCGCGTTTTGAGAAGCATTAGAACTCTATTGCTACGATACGTAGACATCTGCAAACGCTATTTCCTAGCATGGAAGTGTCGCATTTACATTCATTTGAAGTGAATACGAGGTATACATGACACTTCGCAATGAATATTATACCTTATCACGAAACATAGAAGGGAGATGCGATATCGCGTTTTAGGAAGCATTGGAACTCTATTGCTGCGATACGTAGACATCTGCAAACGCTATTTCCTAGCATGGAAGTGTCGCATTTACATTCTTTTGAAGTGAATACGAGGTATACATGACACATAGCAATGAATATTATATGTTATCATGAAACATAAAAGTGAGATGCGATATCGCGTTCTAAGAAGCATTAGAACTCTATTGCTACGATACGTAGACATCTGCAAAGGCTATTCCCTAGCATAGAAGGGTCGCATTTACATTCTTTTGAAGTGAGTACGAGGTATACATATCACTCCATAATGAATATTATACCTTATCATGAAACATAGCAGTGAGATGCGACATCTCGTTTTAAGAAGCATTATTACTCTATTGCTACGGTACGTAGACATCTGCAAACGCTATTTCCTAGCATAGCAGTGTCATATTTACATTCTTTTGAAGTGAATACGAGGTATACATGACACTTCGCAATGAATATTATATCTTATCATGAAACATAGAAGTGAGATGCGATATCGCGTTTTAAGGAGCATTGGAACTCTATTGCTACGATACGTAGACATCTGCAAACGCTATTTCCTAGCATGGAAGTGTCTTATTTACGTTCTTTTGAAGTGAATACGAGGTATACATGACACTTCGCAATGAATATTATATCTTATCGTGAAACATAGAAGTGAGACGCGATATCGCGTTCTAAGAAGCACTAGAACTCTATTGCTACGATACGTAGACATCTGCAAACGCTATTTCCTAGGATGGAAGGGTCGCATTTACATTCTTTTGAAGTGAGTACGAGGTATACATAACACTCCATAATGAATATTATATCTTCTCATGAAACATAGGAATGAGGTGCTATATCGCGTTTTGAGAAGCATTAGAACTCTATTGCTACGATACGTAGACATCTGCAAACGCTATTTCCTAGCATGGAAGTGTCGCATTTACATTTGTTTGAAGTGAATACGAGATATACATGACACTTCGCAATGATTATTATATCTTATCATGAAACATAGGAATGAGATGCGATTTCGCGTTTTAAGAAGCATTAGAACCCTATTGCTACGATACGTAGACATCTGTAAACGCTATTTCCTAGCATGGAAGTGTCGCATTTACATTCATTTGAAGTGAATACGTGGTATACATTACACTTCGCAATGAATATTATACCTTATCATGAAACATAGAAGGGAGATGCGATATCGCGTTTTAGGAAGCATTGAAACTCTATTGCTGCGATACGTAGACATCTGCAAACGCTATTTACTAGCATAGCAGTGTCATATTTACATTCTTTTGAAGTGAATACGAGGTATACATGACACTTCGCAATGAATATTATATCTTATCATGAAACATAGAAGTGAGATGCGATATCGCGTTCTAAGCAGCACTAGAACTCTATTGCTACGATACGTAGACATCTGCAACCGCTATTTCCTAGGATGGAAGGGTCGCATTTACATTCTTTTGAAGTGAGTACGAGGTATACATGACACTTCGCAATGAATATTATATCTTATCATGAAACATAGATGTGAGATGCGATATCGCGTTTTAAGGAGCATTAGAACTCTATTGCTACGATACGTAGACAACTGCAAACGCTATTTCCTAGCATGGAAGTGTCTTATTTACGTTCTTTTGAAGTGAATACGAGGTATACATGACACTTCGCAATGAATATTATATCTTATCATGAAACATAGAGGTGAGATGCGATATCGCGTTCTAAGCAGCACTAGAACTCTAATGCTACGATACGTAGACATCTGCAAACGCTATTTCCTAGGATGGAAGGGTCGCATTTACATTCTTTTGAAGTGAGTACGAGGTATACATAACACTCCATAATGAATATTATATCTTCTCATGAAACATAGGAATGAGGTGCTATATCGCGTTTTGAGAAGCATTAGAACTCTATTGCTACGATACGTAGACGTCTGCAAACGCTATTTCCTAGCATGGAAGTGTCGCATTTACATTCGTTTGAAGTGAATACGAGATATACATGACACTTCGCAATGATTATTATATCTTATCATGAAACATAGGAATGAGATGCGATATCGCGTTTTAAGAAGCATTAGAACTCTATTGCTACGATACGTAGACATCTGCAAACGCTATTTCCTAGCATGGAAGTGTCGCATTTACATTCATTTGAAGTGAATACGATGTATACATTACACTTCGCAATGAATTTTATAGCTTATCATGAAACATAGAAGGGAGATGCGATATCGCGTTTTAGGAAGCATTGGAACTCTATTGCTACGATACGTAAACATCTGCAAAGGCTATTCCCTAGCATGGAAGGGTCGCATTTACATTCTTTTGAAGTGAGTACGAGGTATACATATCACTCCATAATGAATATTATATCTTATCATGAAACATAGCAGTGAGATGCGATATCGCGTTCTAAGAAGCATTAGAACTCTATTGCTACGATACGTAGGCATCTGCAAACGCTATTTCCTAGCATGGAAGTGTCGCATTTACATTCTTTTGAAGTGAATACGAGGTATACATGACACTTCGCAATGAATATTATATCTTATCATGAAACATAAAAGTGAGATGCGATATCGCGTTCTAAGAGGCATTGGAACTCTATTGCTACGATACGTAGACATCTGCAAAGGCTATTCCCTAGCATGGAAGGGTCACATTTACATTCTTTTGAAGTGAGTACTAGGTATACATATCACTCCATAATGAATATTATATCTTATCATGAAACATAGCAGTGAGATGCGACATCTCGTTTTAAGAAGCATTATTACGCTATTGCTACGATACGTAGACATCTGCAAACGCTATTTCCTAGCATGGAAGTGTCGCATTTACATTCATTTGAAGTGAATACGAGGTATACATGACACTTCGCAATGAATATTATACCTTATCATGAAACATAGAAGGGAGATGCGATATCGCGTTTTAGGAAGCATTGGAACTCCATTGCTGCGATACGTAGACATCTGCAAACGCTATTTCCTAGCATGGAAGTGTCGCATTAACATTCTTTTGATGTGAATACGAGATATACATGACACTTCGCAATGATTATTATATCTTATCATGAAACATAGGAATGAGATGCGATTTCGCGTTTTAAGAAGCATTAGAACTCTATTGCTACGATACGTAGACATCTGTAAACGCTATTTCCTAGCATGGAAGTGTCGCATTTACATTCATTTGAAGTGAATACGAGGTATACATTACACTTCGCAATGAATATTATACCTTATCATGAAACATAGAAGGGAGATGCGATATCGCGTTTTAGGAAGCATTGAAACTCTATTGCTGCGATACGTAGACATCTGCAAACGCTATTTACTAGCATAGCAGTGTCATATTTACATTCTTTTGAAGTGAATACGAGGTATACATGACACTTCGCAATGAATATTATATCTTATCATGAAACATAGAGGTGAGATGCGATATCGCGTTCTAAGCAGCACTAGAACTCTAATGCTACGATACGTAGACATCTGCAAACGCTATTTCCTAGGATGGAAGGGTCGCATTTACATTCTTTTGAAGTGAGTACGAGGTATACATAACACTCCATAATGAATATTATATCTTCTCATGAAACATAGGAATGAGGTGCTATATCGCGTTTTGAGAAGCATTAGAACTCTATTGCTACGATACGTAGACGTCTGCAAACGCTATTTCCTAGCATGGAAGTGTCGCATTTACATTCGTTTGAAGTGAATACGAGATATACATGACACTTCGCAATGATTATTATATCTTATCATGAAACATAGGAATGAGATGCGATATCGCGTTTTAAGAAGCATTAGAACTCTATTGCTACGATACGTAGACATCTGCAAACGCTATTTCCTAGCATGGAAGTGTCGCATTTACATTCATTTGAAGTGAATACGATGTATACATTACACTTCGCAATGAATTTTATAGCTTATCATGAAACATAGAAGGGAGATGCGATATCGCGTTTTAGGAAGCATTGGAACTCTATTGCTACGATACGTAAACATCTGCAAAGGCTATTCCCTAGCATGGAAGGGTCGCATTTACATTCTTTTGAAGTGAGTACGAGGTATACATATCACTCCATAATGAATATTATACCTTATCATGAAACATAGCAGTGAGATGCGATATCGCGTTCTAAGAAGCATTAGAACTCTATTGCTACGATACGTAGGCATCTGCAAACGCTATTTCCTAGCATGGAAGTGTCGCATTTACATTCTTTTGAAGTGAATACGAGGTATACATGACACTTCGCAATGAATATTATATCTTATCATGAAACATAAAAGTGAGATGCGATATCGCGTTCTAAGAGGCATTGGAACTCTATTGCTACGATACGTAGACATCTGCAAAGGCTATTCCCTAGCATGGAAGGGTCACATTTACATTCTTTTGAAGTGAGTACTAGGTATACATATCACTCCATAATGAATATTATATCTTATCATGAAACATAGCAGTGAGATGCGACATCTCGTTTTAAGAAGCATTATTACGCTATTGCTACGATACGTAGACATCTGCAAACGCTATTTCCTAGCATGGAAGTGTCGCATTTACATTCATTTGAAGTGAATACGAGGTATACATGACACTTCGCAATGAATATTATACCTTATCATGAAACATAGAAGGGAGATGCGATATCGCGTTTTAGGAAGCATTGGAACTCCATTGCTGCGATACGTAAACATCTGCAAACGCTATTTCCTAGCATGGAAGTGTGGCATTAACATTCTTTTGATGTGAATACGAGATATACATGACACTTCGCAATGAATATTATATCTTATCATGAAACATAAGAATGAGGTGCTATATCGCGTTTTGAGAAGCATTAGAACTCTATTGCTACGATGCGTAGACTTCTGCAAACGCTATTTCCTAGCATGGAAGTGTCGCATTTACATTCTTTTGAAGTAAATACGAGGTATACATTACACTTCGCAATGAATATTATACCTTATCATGAAACATAGAAGGGAGATGCGATATCGCGTTTTAGGATGCATTGGAACTCTATTGCTGCGATACGTAGACATCTGCAAACGCTATTTCCTAGCATAGCAGTGTCATATTTACATTCTTTTGAAGTGAATACGAGGTATACATGACACTTCGCAATGAATATTATATCTTATCATGAAACATAGAAGTGAGATGCGATATCGCGTTTTAAGGAGCATTAGAACTCTATTGCTACGATACGTAGACATCTGCAAACGCTATTTCCTAGCATGGAAGTGTCTTATTTACGTTCTTTTGAAGTGAATACGAGGTATACATGACACTTCGCAATGAATATTATATCTTATCATGAAACATAGAGGTGAGATGCGATATCGCGTTCTAAGAAGCACTAGAACTCTATTGCTACGATACGTAGACATCTGCAAACGCTATTTCCTAGGATGGAAGGGTCGCATTTACATTCTTTTGAAGTGAGTACGAGGTATACATAACACTCCATAATGAATATTATATCTTCTCATGAAACATAGGAATGAGGTGCTATATCGCGTTTTGAGAAGCATTAGAACTCTATTGCTACGATACGTAGACATCTGCAAACGCTATTTCCTAGCATGGAAGTGTCGCATTTATATTCGTTTGAAGTGAATACGAGATATACATGACACTTCGCAATGATTATTATATCTTATCATGAAACATAGGAATGAGATGCGATTTCGCGTTTTAAGAAGCATTAGAACTCTATTGCTACGATACGTAGACATCTGTAAACGCTATTCCCTAGCATGGAAGTGTCGCATTTACATTCATTTGAAGTGAATACGAGGTATACATTACACTTCGCAATGAATATTATACCTTATCATGAAACATAGAAGGGAGATGCGATATCGCGTTTTAGGAAGCATTGAAACTCTATTGCTGCGATACGTAGACATCTGCAAACGCTATTTCCTATCAAGGAAGTGTCGCATTTACATTCTTGTGAAGAGAAATCGCGGTATACATGACACTTCGCAATGAATATTATATCTTATCATGAAACATAAAAGTGAGATGCGTTATCGCGTTCTAAGAAGCATTGGAACTCCATCGCTACGATACGTAGACATCTGCAAAGGCTATTCCCTAGCATGGAAGGGTCGCATTTATATTCTTTTGAAGTGAGTACGAGGTATACATATCACTCCATAATGAATATTATATCTTATCATGAAACAGTGAGATGCAGCAGTGAGATGCGATATCGCGTTTTAAGAAGCATTAGAACTCTATTGCTACGATACGTAGACATCTGCAAACGTTATTTCCTAGCATGGAAGTGTCGCATTTACATGCATTTGAAGTGAATACGAGGTATACATGACACTTCGCAATGAATATTATACCTTATCATGAAACATAGAAGGGAGATGCTATATCGCGTTTTAGGAAGCATTGGAACTCTATTGCTGCGATACGTAGAAATCTGCAAACGCTATTTCCTAGCATGGAAGTGTCGCATTTACATTCTTTTGATGTGAATACGAGATATACATGACACTTCGCAATGAATATTATATCTTATCATGAAACATAGGAATGAGGTGCTACATCGCGTTTTGAGAAGCATTAGAACTCTATTGCTACGATACGTAGACATCTGCAAACGCTGTTTCCTAGCATGAAAGTGTCGCATTTACATTCTTTTGAAGTGAATACGAGGTATACATGACGCTTCGCAATGAATATTATACGTTATCATGAAACATAGATGAGAGAAGCGATATCGCGTTTTAAGAAGCATTAGAACTCTATTGCTACGATACGTAGACATCTGCAAACGCTATTTCCTAGCATGAAAGTGTCGCATTTACATTCTTTTGATGTGAATACGAGGTATACATGACACTTCGCAATGAATATTATATCTTATCATGAAACATAGATGTGAGATGCGATATCGCGTTTTAAGGAGCATTAGAACTCTATTGCTACGATACGTAGACAACAGCAAACGCTATTTCCTAGCATGGAAGTGTCTTATTTACGTTCTTTTGAAGTGAATACGAGGCATACATGACACTTCGCAATGAATATTATATCTTATCACGAAACATAGAGGTGAGATGCGATATCGCGTTCTAAGCAGCACTAGAACTCTATTGCTACGATACGTAGACATCTGCAAACGCTATTTCCTAGGATGGAAGGGTCGCATTTACATTCTTTTGAAGTGAGTACGAGGTATACATAACACTCCATAATGAATATTATATCTTCTCATGAAACATAGGAATGAGGTGCTATATCGCGTTTTGAGAAGCATTAGAACTCTATTGCTACGATACGTAGACGTCTGCAAACGCTATTTCCTAGCATGGAAGTGTCGCATTTACATTCGTTTGAAGTGAATACGAGATATACATGACACTTCGCAATGATTATTATATCTTATCATGAAACATAGGAATGAGATGCGATATCGCGTTTTAAGAAGCATTAGAACTCTATTGCTACGATACGTAGACATCTGCAAACGCTATTTCCTAGCATGGAAGTGTCGCATTTACATTCATTTGAAGTGAATACGATGTATACATTACACTTCGCAATGAATATTATACCTTATCATGAAACATAGAAGGGAGATGCGATATCGCGTTTTAGGAAGCATTGGATCTCTATTGCTACGATACGTAAACATCTGCAAAGGCTATTCCCTAGCATGGAAGGGTCGCATTTACATTCTTTTGAAGTGAGTACGAGGTATACATATCACTCCATAATGAATATTATATCTTATCATGAAACATAGCAGTGAGATGCGATATCGCGTTTTAAGAAGCATTAGAACTCTATTGCTACGATACGTAGGCATCTGCAAACGCTATTTCCTAGCATGGAAGTGTCGCATTTACATTCTTTTGAAGTGAATACGAGGTATACATGACACTTCGCAATGAATATTATATCTTATCATGAAACATAAAAGTGAGATGCGATATCGCGTTCTGAGAGGCATTAGAACTCTATTGCTACGATACGTAGACATCTGCAAAGGCTATTCCCTAGCATGGAAGGGTCACATTTACATTCTTTTGAAGTGAGTACTAGGTATACATATCACTCCATAATGAATATTATATCTTATCATGAAACATAGCAGTGAGATGCGACATCTCGTTTTAAGAAGCATTATTACGCTATTGCTACGATACGTAGACATCTGCAAACGCTATTTCCTAGCATGGAAGTGTCGCATTTACATGCATTTGAAGTGAATACGAGGTATACATGACACTTCGCAATGAATATTATACCTTATCATGAAACATAGAAGGGAGATGCGATATCGCGTTTTAGGAAGCATTGGATCTCTATTGCTGCGATACGTAGAAATCTGCAAACGCTATTTCCTAGCATGGAAGTGTCGCATTTACATTCTTTTGATGTGAATACGAGATATACATGACACTTCGCAATGAATATTATATCTTATCATGAAACATAGGAATGAGGTGCTATATCGCGTTTTGAGAAGCATTAGAATTCTATTGCTACGATACGTAGACATCTGCAAACGCTATTTCCTAGCATGGAAGTGTCGCATTTACATTCTTTTGATGTGAATACGAGGTATACATGACACTCCACAATGAATATTATATCTTATCACGGAACATAGAAATGAAATGAGGCATCGCGTTTTAAGAAGCATTAGAACTCTATTGCTACGATACGTAGACATCTGCAAACGCTATTTCCTAGCATGGAAGTGTCGCATTTACATTTGTTTGAAGTAAATACGAGGTATACATTACACTTCGCAATGAATATTATACCTTATCATGAAACATAGAAGGGAGATGCGATATCGCGTTTTAGGATGCATTGGAACTCTATTGCTGCGATACGTAGACATCTGCAAACGCTATTTCCTATCAAGGAAGTGTCGCATTTACATTCTTGTGAAGAGAAATCGCGGTATACATGACACTTCGCAATGAATATTATATCTTATCATATAACATAGAACTGAGATGCGATATCGCGTCTTAAGAAGCATTAGAACCCTATTGCTACGATACGTGGACATCTGCAACCGCTACTTCCTAGCATGAAAGTGTCGCATTTACATTCATTTGAAGTGAATACGAGGTATACATGACACTCCACAATGAATATTATATCTTATCACGGAACATAGAAATGAAATGTGGCATCTCGTTATAAGAAGCGTTAGAACTCTATTGCTACGATACGTAGACATCTGCAAACGCTATTTCCTAGCATGGAAGTGTCGCATTTACATTCGTTTGAAGTGAATACGAGATATACATGACACTTCGCAATGAATAATATATCTTATCATGAAACATAGGAATGAGGTGCTATATCGCGTTTTGAGAAGCATTTGAACTCTATTGCTACGAAACGTAGACATCTGCAAAGGCTATTCCCTAGCATGGTAGGGTCGCATTTACATTCTTTTGAAGTGAGTACGAGGTATACATATCACTCCATAATGAATATTATATCTTATCATGAAACATAGCAGTGTGATGCGATATCGCGTTTTAAGTAGCATTCGAACTCTATTGCTACGATACGTAGACATCTGCAAACGCTATTTCCTAGCATGGAAGTGTCGCATTTACATTCATTTGAAGTGAATACGAGGTATACATTACACTTCGCAATTAATATTATACCTTATCATGAAACATAGAAGGGAGATGCGATATCGCGTTTTAGGAAGCATTGAAACTCTATTGCTGCGATACGTAGACATCTGCAAACGCTATTTCCTATCAAGGAAGTGTCGCATTTACATTCTTGTGAAGAGAAATCGCGGTATACATGACACTTCGCAATGAATATTATATCTTATCATGAAACATAAAAGTGAGATGCGATATCGCGTTCTAAGAAGCATTGGAACTCCATTGCTACGATACGTAGACATCTGCAAAGGCTATTCCCTAGCATGGAAGGGTCGCATTTACATTCTTTTGAAGTGAGTACGAGGTATACATATCACTCCATAATGAATATTATATCTTATCATGAAACATAGCAGTGAGATGCGGTATCGCGTTTTAAGAAGCATTAGAACTCTATTGCAACGATACGTAGACATCTGCAAACGCTATTTCCTAGCATGGAAGTGTCGCATTTACATGCATTTGAAGTGAATACGAGGTATACATGACACTTCGCAATGAATATTATACCTTATCATGAAACATAGAAGGGAGATGCGATATCGCGTTTTAGGAAGCATTGGAACTCTATTGCTGCGATACGTAGAAATCTGCAAACGCTATTTCCTAGCATGGAAGTGTCGCATTTACATTCTTTTGATGTGAATACGAGATATACATGACACTTCGCAATGAATATTATATCTTATCATGAAACATAGGAATGAGGTGCTATATCGCGTTTTGAGAAGCATTAGAACTCTATTGCTACGATACGTAGACATCTGCAAACGCTATTTCCTAGCATGGAAGTGTCGCATTTACATTCTTTTGATGTGAATACGAGGTATACATGACACTCCACAATGAATATTATATCTTATCACGGAACATAGAAATGAAATGAGGCATCTCGTTTTAAGAAGCATTAGATCTCTATTGCTACGATACGTAGACGTCTGCAAACGCTATTTCCTAGCATGGAAGTGTCGCATTTACATTCATTTGAAGTGAATACGAGGTATACATGACGCTTCGCAATGAATATTATACCTTATCATGAAACATAGAAGAGAGAAGCGATATCGCGTTTTAAGAAGCATTAGAACTCTATTGCTACGATACGTAGACATCTGCAAACGCTATTTCCTAGCATGGAAGTGTCGCATTTACAATCTTTTGAAGTGAATACGAGGTATACATGACACTTCGCAATGAATATTATATCTTATCATGAAACATAGATGTGAGATGCGATATCGCGTTTTAAGGAGCATTAGAACTCTATTGCTACGATACGTAGACATCTGCAAACGCCATTTCCTAGCATGGAAGTGTCTTATTTACGTTCTTTTGAAGTGAATACGAGGTATACATGACACTTCGCAATGAATATTATACCTTATCATGAAACATAGAAGGGAGATGCGATATCGCGTTTTAGGAAGCATTGGAACTCTATTGCTGCGATACGTAGACATCTGCAACCGCTATTTCCTATCAAGGAAGTGTCGCATTTACATTCTTGTGAAGAGAAATCGCGGTATACATGACACTTCGCAATGAATATTATATCTTATCATATAACATAGAAGTGAGATGCGATATCGCGTCTTAAGAAGCATTAGAACCCTATTGCTACGATACGTGGACATCTGCAACCGCTACTTCCTAGCATGAAAGTGTCGCATTTACATTCATTTGAAGTGAATACGAGGTATACATGACACTCCACAATGAATATTATATCTTATCACGGAACATAGAAATGAAATGAGGCATCTCGTTATAAGAAGCATTAGAACTCTATTGCTACGATACGTAGACATCTGCAAACGCTATTTCCTAGCATGGAAGTGTCGCAATTACATTCTTTTGATGTGAATACGAGATATACATGACACTTCGCAATGAATATTATATCTTCTCATGAAATATAGCAGTGAGATGCGATATCGCGTTTTAAGAAGCATTAGAACTCTATTGCTACGATACGTAGACATCTGCAAACGCTATTTCCTAGCATGGAAGTGTCGCATTTACATTCGTTTGAAGTGAATACGAGATATACATGACACTTCGCAATGAATATTATATCTTATCATGAAACATAGAAGTGAGATGCGATATCGCGTTCTAAGAAGCATTAGAACTCAATTGCTACGATACGTAGACATCTGCAAAGGCTATTCCCTAGCATGGAAGAGTCGCATTTACATTTTTTTGAAGTGAGTACGAGGTATACATATCACTCCATAATGAATATTATATCTTATCATGAAACATAGCAGTGAGATGCGATATCGCGTTTTAAGAAGCATTAGAACTCTATTGCTACGATACGTAGACATCTGCAAACGCTATTTCCTAGCATGGAAGTGTCGCATTTACATTCTTTTGAAGTGAATACGAGGTATACATGACACTTCGCAATGAATATTATATCTTATCATGAAACATAAAAGTGAGATGCGATATCGCGTTCTAAGAAGCATTAGAACTCTATTGCTACGATACGTAGACATCTGCAAAGGCTATTCCCTAGCATGGAATGGTAGCATTTACATTCTTTTGAAGTGAGTACTAGGTATACATATCACTCCATAATGAATATTATATCTTATCATGAAACATAGCAGTGAGATGCGACATCTCGTTTTAAGAAGCATTATTACGCTATTGCTACGATACGTAGACATCTGCAAACGCTATTTCCTAGCATGGAAGTGTCGCATTTACATTCAATTGAAGTGAATACGAGGTATACATGACACTTCGCAATGAATATTATACCTTATCATGAAACATAGAAGGGAGATGCGATATCGCGTTTTAGGAAGCATTGGAACTCTATTGCTGCGATACGTAGACATCTGCAAACGCTATTTCCTAGCATGGAAGTGTCGCATTTACATTCTTTTGATGTGAATGCGAGATATACATGACACTTCGCAATGAATATTATATCTTATCATGAAACATAAGAATGAGGTGCTATATCGCGTTTTGAGAAGCATTAGAACTCCATTGCTACGATACGTAGACATCTGCAAACGCTATTTCCTAGCATGGAAGTGTCGCATTTACATTCTTTTGAAGTGAATACGAGGTATACATGACACATCGCAATGAATATTATATCTTCTCATGAAACATAGGAATGAGGTGCTATATCGCGTTTTGAGAAGCATTAGAACTCCATTGCTACGATACGTAGACATCTGCAAACGCTATTTCCTAGCATGGAAGTGTCTTATTTACGTTCTTTTGAAGTGAATACGAGGTATACATGACACTTCGCAATGAATATTATATCTTATCATGAAACATAGAGGTGAGATGCGATATCGCGTTCTAAGAAGCACTAGAACTCTATTGCTACGATACGTAGACATCTGCAAACGCTATTTCCTAGCATGGAAGTGTCGCATTTACATACGTTTGAAGTGAATACGAGATATACATGACACTTCGCAATGAATATTATATCTTATCATGAAACATAGGAATGAGGTGCTATATCGCGTTTTGAGAAGCATTAGAACTCTATTGCTACGATACGTAGACATCTGCAAACGCTATTTCCTAGCATGGAAGTGTCTTATTTACGTTCTTTTGAAAGTGAATACGAGGAATACACGACACTTCGCAATGAATATTGTATCTTATCATGGAACATAGAAGGGAGATGCGATATCGCGTTTTAGGAAGCATTGGAAATCTATTGCTGCGATACATAGAAGTCTGCAAACGCTATTTCCTAGCATGGATGTGTCGCATTTACATACTTTTGATGTGAATACGAGGTATACAAGACACTCCACAATGAATATTATATCTTATCACGGAACATAGAAATGAAATGAGGCATCTCGTTTTAAGAAGCATTAGAACTCTATTGCTATGATACGTAGACATCTGCAAACGCTATTTCCTAGCATGGAAGTGTCGCAATTACATTCTTTTGATGTGAATACGAGATATACATGACACTTCGCAATGAATATTATATCTTCTCATGAAATATAGCAGTGAGATGTGATATCGCGTTTTAAGAAGCATTAGAACTCTATTGCTACGATACGTAGACATCTGCAAACGCTATTTCCTAGCATGGAAGTGTCGCATTTACATTCGTTTGAAGTGAATACGAGATATACATGACACTTCGCAATGAATATTATATCTTATCATGAAACATAAAAGTGAGATGCGATATCGCGTTCTAAGAAGCATTAGAACTCTATTGCTACGATACGTAGACATCTGCAAAGGCTATTCCCTAGCATGGAAGAGTCGCATTTACATTTTTTTGAAGTGAGTACGAGGTATACATATCACTCCATAATGAATATTATATCTTATCATGAAACATAGCAGTGAGATGCGATATCGCGTTTTAAGAAGCATTAGAACTCTATTGCTACGATACGTAGACATCTGCAAACCCTATTTCCTAGCATGGAAGTGTCGCATTTACATTCTTTTGAAGTGAATACGAGGTATACATGACACTTCGCAATGAATATTATATCTTATCATGAAACATAAAAGTGAGATGCGATATCGCGTTCTAAGAAGCATTAGAACTCTATTGCTACGATACGTAGACATCTGCAAAGGCTATTCCCTAGCATGGAAGTGTCGCATTTACATTCTTTTGATGTGAATGCGAGATATACATGACACTTCGCAATGAATATTATATCTTATCATGAAACATAAGAATGAGGTGCTATATCGCGTTTTGAGAAGCATTAGAACTCCATTGCTACGATACGTAGACATCTGCAAACGCTATTTCCTAGCATGGAAGTGTCGCATTTACATTCTTTTGAAGTGAATACGAGGTATACATGACACATCGCAATGAATATTATATCTTCTCATGAAACATAGGAATGAGGTGCTATATCGCGTTTTGAGAAGCATTAGAACTCCATTGCTACGATACGTAGACATCTGCAAACGCTATTTCCTAGCATGGAAGTGTCTTATTTACGTTCTTTTGAAGTGAGTACGAGGTATACATGACAGTTCGCAATGAATATTATATCTTATCATGAAACATAGAGGTGAGATGCGATATCGCGTTCTAAGAAGCACTAGAACTCTATTGCTACGATACGTAGACATCTGCAAACGCTATTTCCTAGCATGGAAGTGTCGCATTTACATACGTTTGAAGTGAATACGAGATATACATGACACTTCGCAATGAATATTATATCTTATCATGAAACATAGGAATGAGATGCGATATCGCGTTTCAAGAAGCATTAGAACTCTATTGCTACGATACGTAGACACCTGCAAACGCTATTTCCTAGCATGGAAGTGTCGCATTTACATTCGTTTGAAGTGAATACGAGATATACATGACACTTCGCAATGAATATTATATCTTATCATGAAACATAGGAATGAGGTGCTATATCGCGTTTTGAGAAGCATTAGAACTCTATTGCTACGATACGTAGACATCTGCAAACGCTATTTCCTAGCATGGAAGTGTCTTATTTACGTTCTTTTGAAAGTGAATACGAGGAATACACGACACTTCGCAATGAATATTGTATCTTATCATGGAACATAGAAGGGAGATGCGATATCGCGTTTTAGGAAGCATTGGAAATCTATTGCTGCGATACATAGAAGTCTGCAAACGCTATTTCCTAGCATGGATGTGTCGCATTTACATTCTTTTGATGTGAATACGAGGTATACGAGACACTCCACAATGAATATTATATCTTATCACGGAACATAGAAATGAAATGAGGCATCTCGTTTTAAGAAGCATTAGAACTCTATTGCTACGATACGTAGACATCTGCAAACGCTATTTCCTAGCATGGAAGTGGTGCATTTACATGCATTTGAACTGAATACGAGGTATACATGACACTTCGCAATGAATATTATACCTTATCATGAAACATAGAAGGGAGATGCGATATCGCGTTTTAGGAAGCATCGGAACTCTATTGCTGCGATACATAGACATCTGCAAACGCTACTTCCTAGCATGGAAGTGTCGCATTTACATTCTTTTGATGTGAATACGAGATATACATGACACTTCGCAATGAATATTATATCTTCTCATGAAATATAGCAGTGAGATGCGATATCGCGTTTTAAGAAGCATTAGAACTCTATTGCTACGATACGTAGACATCTGCAAACGCTATTTCCTAGCATGGAAGTGTCGCATTTACATTCGTTTGAAGTGAATACGAGATATACATGACACTTCGCAATGAATATTATATCTTATCATGAAACATAAAAGTGAGATGCGATATCGCGTTCTAAGAAGCATTAGAACTCAATTGCTACGATACGTAGACATCTGCAAAGGCTATTCCCTAGCATGGAAGAGTCGCATTTACATTTTTTTGAAGTGAGTACGAGGTATACATATCACTCCATAATGAATATTATATCTTATCATGAAACATAGCAGTGAGATGCGATATCGCGTTTTAAGAAGCATTAGAACTCTATTGCTACGATACGTAGACATCTGCAAACGCTATTTCCTAGCATGGAAGTGTCGCATTTACATTCTTTTGAAGTGAATACGAGGTATACATGACACTTCGCAATGAATATTATATCTTATCATGAAACATAAAAGTGAGATGCGATATCGCGTTCTAAGAAGCATTAGAACTCTATTGCTACGATACGTAGACATCTGCAAAGGCTATTCCCTAGCATGGAAGGGTAGCATTTACATTCTTTTGAAGTGAGTACTAGGTATACATATCACTCCATAATGAATATTATATCTTATCATGAAACATAGCAGTGAGATGCGACATCTCGTTTTAAGAAGCATTATTACGCTATTGCTACGATACGTAGACATCTGCAAACGCTATTTCCTAGCATGGAAGTGTCGCATTTACATTCAATTGAAGTGAATACGAGGTATACATGACACTTCGCAATGAATATTATACCTTATCATGAAACATAGAAGGGAGATGCGATATCGCGTTTTAGGAAGCATTGGAACTCTATTGCTGCGATACGTAGACATCTGCAAACGCTATTTCCTAGCATGGAAGTGTCGCATTTACATTCTTTTGATGTGAATGCGAGATATACATGACACTTCGCAATGAATATTATATCTTATCATGAAACATAAGAATGAGGTGCTATATCGCGTTTTGAGAAGCATTAGAACTCCATTGCTACGATACGTAGACATCTGCAAACGCTATTTCCTAGCATGGAAGTGTCGCATTTACATTCTTTTGAAGTGAATACGAGGTATACATGACACATCGCAATGAATATTATATCTTCTCATGAAACATAGGAATGAGGTGCTATATCGCGTTTTGAGAAGCATTAGAACTCCATTGCTACGATACGTAGACATCTGCAAACGCTATTTCCTAGCATGGAAGTGTCTTATTTACGTTCTTTTGAAGTGAATACGAGGTATACATGACACTTCGCAAAGAATATTATATCTTATCATGAAACATAGAGGTGAGATGCGATATCGCGTTCTAAGAAGCACTAGAACTCTATTGCTACGATACGTAGACATCTGCAAACGCAATTTCCTAGCATGGAAGTGTCGCATTTACATACGTTTGAAGTGAATACGAGATATACATGACACTTCGCAATGAATATTATATCTTATCATGAAACATAGGAATGAGGTGCTATATCGCGTTTTGAGAAGCATTAGAACTCTATTGCTACGATACGTACACATCTGCAAACGCTATTTCCTAGCATGGAAGTGTCTTATTTACGTTCTTTTGAAAGTGAATACGAGGAATACACGACACTTCGCAATGAATATTGTATCTTATCATGGAACATAGAAGGGAGATGCGATATCGCGTTTTAGGAAGCATTGGAAATCTATTGCTGCGATACATAGAAGTCTGCAAACGCTATTTCCTAGCATGGATGTGTCGCATTTACATTCTTTTGATGTGAATACGAGGTATACAAGACACTCCACAATGAATATTATATCTTATCACGGAACATAGAAATGAAATGAGGCATCTCGTTTTAAGAAGCATTAGAACTCTATTGCTATGATACGTAGACATCTGCAAACGCTATTTCCTAGCATGGAAGTGTCGCAATTACATTCTTTTGATGTGAATACGAGATATACATGACACTTCGCAATGAATATTATATCTTCTCATGAAATATAGCAGTGAGATGTGATATCGCGTTTTAAGAAGCATTAGAACTCTATTGCTACGATACGTAGACATCTGCAAACGCTATTTCCTAGCATGGAAGTGTCGCATTTACATTCGTTTGAAGTGAATACGAGATATACATGACACTTCGCAATGAATATTATATCTTATCATGAAACATAAAAGTGAGATGCGATATCGCGTTCTAAGAAGCATTAGAACTCTATTGCTACGATACGTAGACATCTGCAAAGGCTATTCCCTAGCATGGAAGAGTCGCATTTACATTTTTTTGAAGTGAGTACGAGGTATACATATCACTACATAATGAATATTATATCTTATCATGAAACATAGCAGTGAGATGCGATATCGCGTTTTAAGAAGCATTAGAACTCTATTGCTACGATACGTAGACATCTGCAAACCCTATTTCCTAGCATGGAAGTGTCGCATTTACATTCTTTTGAAGTGAATACGAGGTATACATGACACTTCGCAATGAATATTATATCTTATCATGAAACATAAAAGTGAGATGCGATATCGCGTTCTAAGAAGCATTAGAACTCTATTGCTACGATACGTAGACATCTGCAAAGGCTATTCCCTAGCATGGAAGTGTCGCATTTACATTCTTTTGATGTGAATGCGAGATATACATGACACTTCGCAATGAATATTATATCTTATCATGAAACATAAGAATGAGGTGCTATATCGCGTTTTGAGAAGCATTAGAACTCCATTGCTACGATACGTAGACATCTGCAAACGCTATTTCCTAGCATGGAAGTGTCGCATTTACATTCTTTTGAAGTGAATACGAGGTATACATGACACATCGCAATGAATATTATATCTTCTCATGAAACATAGGAATGAGGTGCTATATCGCGTTTTGAGAAGCATTAGAACTCCATTGCTACGATACGTAGACATCTGCAAACGCTATTTCCTAGCATGGAAGTGTCTTATTTACGTTCTTTTGAAGTGAGTACGAGGTATACATGACAGTTCGCAATGAATATTATATCTTATCATGAAACATAGAGGTGAGATGCGATATCGCGTTCTAAGAAGCACTAGAACTCTATTGCTACGATACGTAGACATCTGCAAACGCTATTTCCTAGCATGGAAGTGTCGCATTTACATACGTTTGAAGTGAATACGAGATATACATGACACTTCGCAATGAATATTATATCTTATCATGAAACATAGGAATGAGATGCGATATCGCGTTTCAAGAAGCATTAGAACTCTATTGCTACGATACGTAGACACCTGCAAACGCTATTTCCTAGCATGGAAGTGTCGCATTTACATTCGTTTGAAGTGAATACGAGATATACATGACACTTCGCAATGAATATTATATCTTATCATGAAACATAGGAATGAGGTGCTATATCGCGTTTTGAGAAGCATTAGAACTCTATTGCTACGATACGTAGACATCTGCAAACGCTATTTCCTAGCATGGAAGTGTCTTATTTACGTTCTTTTGAAAGTGAATACGAGGAATACACGACACTTCGCAATGAATATTGTATCTTATCATGGAACATAGAAGGGAGATGCGATATCGCGTTTTAGGAAGCATTGGAAATCTATTGCTGCGATACATAGAAGTCTGCAAACGCTATTTCCTAGCATGGATGTGTCGCATTTACATTCTTTTGATGTGAATACGAGGTATACGAGACACTCCACAATGAATATTATATCTTATCACGGAACATAGAAATGAAATGAGGCATCTCGTTTTAAGAAGCATTAGAACTCTATTGCTACGATACGTAGACATCTGCAAACGCTATTTCCTAGCATGGAAGTGGTGCATTTACATGCATTTGAACTGAATACGAGGTATACATGACACTTCGCAATGAATATTATACCTTATCATGAAACATAGAAGGGAGATGCGATATCGCGTTTTAGGAAGCATCGGAACTCTATTGCTGCGATACATAGACATCTGCAAACGCTACTTCCTAGCATGGAAGTGTCGCATTTACATTCTTTTGATGTGAATACGAGATATACATGACACTTCGCAATGAATATTATATCTTATCATGAAACATAGGAATGAGGTGCTATATCGCGTTTTGAGAAGCATTTGAACTCTATTGCTACGAAACGTAGACATCTGCAAAGGCTATTCCCTAGCATGGAAGGGTCGCATTTACATTCTTTTGAAGTGAGTACGAGGTATACATATCACTCCATAATGAATATTATATCTTATCATGAAACATAGCAGTGTGATGCGATATCGCGTTTTAAGAAGCATTCGAACTCTATTGCTACGATACGTAGACATCTGCAAACGCTATTTCCTAGCATGGAAGTGTCGCATTTACATTCATTTGAAGTGAATACGAGGTATACATTACACTTCGCAATTAATATTATACCTTATCATGAAACATAGAAGGGAGATGCGATATCGCGTTTTAGGAAGCATTGAAACTATATTGCTGCGATACGTAGACATCTGCAAACGCTATTTCCTATCAAGGAAGTGTCGCATTTACATTCTTGTGAAGAGAAATCGCGGTATACATGACACTTCGCAATGAATATTATATCTTATCATGAAACATAAAAGTGAGATGCGATATCGCGTTCTAAGAAGCATTGGAACTCCATTGCTACGATACGTAGACATCTGCAAAGGCTATTCCCTAGCATGGAATGGTCGCATTTACATTCTTTTGAAGTGAGTACGAGGTATACATATCACTCCATAATGAATATTATATCTTATCATGAAACATAGCAGTGAGATGCGATATCGCGTTTTAAGAAGCATTAGAACTCTATTGCTATGATACGTAGACATCTGCAAACGCTATTTCCTAGCATGGAAGTGTCGCATTTACATTCTTTTGATGTGAATACGAGGTATACATGACACTCCACAATGAATATTATATCTTATCACGGAACATAGAAATGAAATGAGGCATCTCGTTTTAAGAAGCATTAGAACTCTATTGCTACGATACGTAGACATCTGCAAACGCTATTTCCTAGCATGGAAGTGTCGCATTTACATTCATTTGAAGTGAATACGAGGTATACATGACGCTTCGCAATGAATATTATACCTTATCATGAAACATAGAAGAGAGAAGCGATATCGCGTTTTAAGAAGCATTAGAACTCTATTGCTACGATACGTAGACATCTGCAAACGCTATTTCCTAGCATGGAAGTGTCGCATTTGCAATCTTTTGAAGTGAATACGAGGTATACATGACACTTCGCAATGAATATTATATCTTATCATGAAACATAGATGTGAGATGCGATATCGCGTTTTAAGGAGCATTAGAACTCTATTGCTACGATACGTAGACATCTGCAAACGCCATTTCCTTGCATGGAAGTGTCTTATTTACGTTCTTTTGAAGTGAATACGAGGTATACATGACACTTCGCAATGAATATTATACCTTATCATGAAACATAGAAGGGAGATGCGATATCGCGTTTTAGGAAGCATTGGAACTCTATTGCTGCGATACGTAGACATCTGCAACCGCTATTTCCTATCAAGGAAGTGTCGCATTTACATTCTTGTGAAGAGAAATCGCGGTATACATGACACTTCGCAATGAATATTATATCTTATCATATAACATAGAAGTGAGATGCGATGTCGCGTCTTAAGAAGCATTAGAACACTATTGCTACGATACGTGGACATCTGCAACCGCTACTTCCTAGCATGAAAGTGTCGCATTTACATTCATTTGAAGTGAATACGAGGTATACATGACACTCCACAATGAATATTATATCTTATCACGGAACATAGAAATGAAATGAGGCATCTCGTTATAAGAAGCATTAGAACTCTATTGCTACGATACGTAGACATCTGCAAACGCTATTTCCTAGCATGGAAGTGTCGCAATTACATTCTTTTGATGTGAATACGAGATATACATGACACTTCGCAATGAATATTATATCTTCTCATGAAATATAGCAGTGAGATGCGATATCGCGTTTTAAGAAGCATTAGAACTCTATTGCTACGATACGTAGACATCTGCAAACGCTATTTCCTAGCATGGAAGTGTCTTATTTACGTTCTTTTGAAAGTGAATACGAGGAATACACGACACTTCGCAATGAATATTGTATCTTATCATGGAACATAGAAGGGAGATGCGATATCGCGTTTTAGGAAGCATTGGAAATCTATTGCTGCGATACATAGAAGTCTGCAAACGCTATTTCCTAGCATGGATGTGTCGCATTTACATTCTTTTGATGTGAATACGAGGTATACAAGACACTCCACAATGAATATTATATCTTATCACGGAACATAGAAATGAAATGAGGCATCTCGTTTTAAGAAGCATTAGAACTCTATTGCTATGATACGTAGACATCTGCAAACGCTATTTCCTAGCATGGAAGTGTCGCATTTACATTCATTTGAAGTGAATACGAGGTATACATGACGCTTCGCAATGAATATTATACCTTATCATGAAACATAGAAGAGAGGTGCGATATCGCGTTTTAAGAAGCATTAGAACTCTATTGCTACGATACGTAGACATCTGCAAACGCTATTTTCTAGCATGGAAGTGTCGCACTTACATTCATTTCAAGTGAATACGAGGTATACATGACACTCCACAATGAATATTATCTCTTATCACGGAACATAGAAATGAAATGAGGCATCTCGTTTTAAGAAGCATTAGAACTCTATTGCTACGATACGTAGACATCTGCAAACGCTATTTCCTAGCATGGAAGTGGTGCATTTACATGCATTTGAACTGAATACGAGGTATACATGACACTTCGCAATGAATATTATACCTTATCATGAAACATAGAAGGGAGATGCGATATCGCGTTTTAGGAAGCATCGGAACTCTATTGCTGCGATACATAGACATCTGCAAACGCTATTTCCTAGCATGGAAGTGTCGCATTTACATTCTTTTGATGTGAATACGAGATATACATGACACTTCGCAATGAATATTATATCTTATCATGAAACATAGGAATGAGGTGCTATATCGCGTTTTGAGAAGCATTTGAACTCTATTGCTACGAAACGTAGACATCTGCAAAGGCTATTCCCTAACATGGAAGGGTCGCATTTACATTCTTTTGAAGTGAGTACGAGGTATACATATCACTCCATAATGAATATTATATCTTATCATGAAACATAGCAGTGTGATGCGATATCGCGTTTTAAGAAGCATTCGAACTCTATTGCTACGATACGTAGACATCTGCAAACGCTATTTCCTAGCATGGAAGTGTCGCATTTACATTCTTGTGAAGAGAAATCGCGGTATACATGACACTTCGCAATGAATATTATATCTTATCATGAAACATAAAAGTGAGATGCGATATCGCGTTCTAAGAAGCATTGGAACTCCATTGCTACGATACGTAGACATCTGCAAAGGCTATTCCCTAGCATGGAAGGGTCGCATTTACATTCTTTTGAAGTGAGTACGAGGTATACATATCACTCCATAATGAATATTATATCTTATCATGAAACATAGCAGTGAGATGCGATATCGCGTTTTAAGAAGCATTAGAACTCTATTGCAACGATACGTAGACATCTGCAAACGCTATTTCCTAGCATGGAAGTGTCGCATTTACATTCGTTTGAAGTGAATACGAGGTATACATGACACTTCGCAATGATTATTATATCTTATCATGAAACATAGGAATGAGATGCGATATCGCGTTTTAAGAAGCATTAGAACTCTATTGCTACGATACGTAGACATCTGCAAACGCTATTTCCTAGCATGGAAGTGTCGCATTTACATTCGTTTGATGTGAATACGAGATATACATGACACTTCGCAATGAATATTATATCTTATCATGAAACATAGGAATGAGGTGCTATATCGCGTTTTGAGAAGCATTAGAACTCTATTGCTACGATACGTAGACATCTGCAAACGCTATTTCCTAGCATGGAAGTATCGCATTTACATTCATTTGAAGTGAATACGAGGTATACATGACACTTCGCAATGAATATTATACCTTATCATGAAACATAGAAGGGAGATGCGATATCGCGTTTTAGGAAGCATTGGAACTCTATTGCTGCGATACGTAGACATCTGCAAACGCTATTTCCTAGCATGGAAGTGTCGCATTTACATTCTTTTGATGTGAATACGAGATATACATGACACTTCGCAATGAATATTATATCTTATCATGAAACATAAAAGTGAGATGCGATATCGCGTTCTAAGAAGCATTGGAACTCTATTGCTACGATACGTAGACATCTGCAAAGGCTATTCCCTAGCATGGAAGGGTCGCATTTACATTCTTTTGAAGTGAGTACGAGGTATACATATCACTCCATAATGAATATTATATCTTATCATGAAACATAGCTGTGAGATGCGATATCGCGTTTTAAGAGGCATTAGAACTCTATTGCTACGATACGTAGACATCTGCAAACGCTATTTCCTAGCATGGAAGTGGTGAATTTACATGCATTTGAAGTGAATACGAGGTATACATGACACTTCGCAATGAATATTATACCTTATCATGAAACATAGAAGGGAGATGCGATATCGCGTTTTAGGAAGCATTGGAAATCTATTGCTGCGATACGTAGACATCTGCAAACGCTATTTCCTAGCATGGAAGTGTCGCATTTACATTCTTTTGATGTGAATACGAGGTATACATGACACTCCACAATGAATATTATATCTTATCACGGAACATAGAAATGAAATGAGGCATCTCGTTTTAAGAAGCATTAGAACTCTATTGCTACGATACGTAGACATCTGCAAAGGCTATTCCCTAGCATGGAAGGGTCGCATTTACATTCTTTTGAAGTGAGTACTAGGTATACATATCACTCCATAATGAATATTATATCTTATCATGAAACATAGCAGTGAGATGCGACATCTCGTTTTAAGAAGCATTATTACGCTATTGCTACGATACGTAGACATCTGCAAACGCTATTTCCTAGCATGGAAGTGTCGCATTTACATTCATTTGAAGTGAATACGAGGTATACATGACACTTCGCAATTAATATTATGCCCTATCATGAAACATAGAAGGGAGATGCGATATCGCGTTTTAGGAAGCATTGGAACTCTATTGCTGCGATACGTAGACATCTGCAAACGCTATTTCCTATCAAGGAAGTGTCGCATTTACATTCTTGTGAAGAGAAATCGCGGTATACATGACACTTCGCAATGAATATTATATCTTATCATATAACATAGAAGTGAGATGCGATATCGCGTCTTAAGAAGCATTAGAACCCTATTGCTACGATACGTGGACATCTGCAACCGCTACTTCCTAGCATGAAAGTGTCGCATTTACATTCATTTGAAGTGAATACGAGGTATACATGACACTCCACAATGAATATTATATCTTATCGCGGAACATAGAAATGAAATGAGGCATCTCGTTATAAGAAGCATCAGAACTCTATTGCTACGATACGTAGACATCTGCAAACGCTATTTCCTAGCATGGAAGTGTCGCATTTACATTCATTTGAAGTGAATACGAGGTATACATGACACTTCGCAATGAATATTATACCTTATCATGAAACATAGAAGGGAGATGCGATATCGCGTTTTAGGAAGCATTGGAACTCTATTGCTGCGATACGTAGACATCTGCAAACGCTATTTCCTAGCATGGAAGTCTCGCATTTACATTCTTTTGATGTGAATACGAGATATACATGACACTTCGCAATGAATATTATATCTTATCATGAAACATAGGAATGAGGTGCTATATCGCGTTTTGAGAAGCATTAGAAATCTATTGCTACGATACGTAGACATCTGCAAACGCTATTTCCTAGCATGGAAGTGTCGCATTTACATTCTTTTGAAGTGAATACGAGGTATACATGACACATCGCAATGAATATTATATCTTCTCATGAAACATAGCAGTGAGATGCGCTATCGCGTATTAAGAAGCATTAGAACTCTATTGCTACGATACGTAGACATCTGCAAACGCTACTTCCTAGCATGGAAGTGCCGCATTTACATTCGTTTGAAGTGAATACGAGATATACATGACACTTCGCAATGAATATTATACCTTATCATGAAACATAGAAGTGAGATGCGATATCGCATTTTAAGGAGCATTAGAACTCTATTGCTACGATACGTAGACATCTGCAAACGCTATTTCCTAGCACGGAAGTGTCTTATTTACGTTCTTTTGAAGTGAATACGAGGTATACATGACACTTCGCAATGAATATTATATCTTATCATGAAAGATAGAAGTGAGATGCGATATCGCGTTCTAAGGAGCACTAGAACTCTATTGCTACGATACGTAGACATCTGCAAACGCTATTTCCCAGGATGGAAGGGTCGCATTTACATTCTTTTGAAGTGAGTACGAGGTATACATAACACTCCATAATGAATATTATATCTTCTCATGAAACATAGCAGTGAGATGCGATATCGCGTTTTAAGAAGCATTAGAACTCTATTGCTACGATACGTAGACATCAGCAAAGGCTATTCCCTAGCATGGAAGTGTCTCATTTACATTCTTTTGATGTGAATACGAGATATACATGACACATCGCAATGAATATTATATCTTATCATGAAACATAGGAATGAGGTGCTATATCGCGTTTTGAGAATCATTAGAACTCTATTGCTACGATACGTAGACATCTGCAAACGCTATTTCCTAGCATGGAAGTGTCTCATTTACATTCTTTTGAAGTGAATATGAGGTATACATGACACTTCGCAATGAATATTATATCTTATCATGAAACATAAAAGTGAGATGCGATATCGCGTTCTAAGAAGCATTAGAACTCTATTGCTACGATACGTAGACATCTGCAAAGTCTATTCCCTAGCATGGAAGTGTCGCATTTACATTCATTTGAAGTGAATACGAGGTATACATGACACTTCGCAATGAATATTACACCTTATCATGAAACATAGGAAGGAGATGCGATATCGCGTTTTAGGAAGCATTGGAACTCTATCGCTGCGATACGTAGACATCTGCAAACGCTATTTCCTAGCATGGAAGTGTCGCATTTACATTCTTTTGATATGAATACGAGATATACATGACACTTCGCAATGAATATTATATCTTATCATGAAACATAGGAATGAGGTGCTATATCGCGTTTTGAGAAGCGTTAGAACTCTATTGCTACGATACGTAGACATCTGCAAACGCTATTTCCTAGCATGGAAGTGTCGCATTTACATTCGTTTGAAGTGAATACGAGATATACATAACACTTCGCAATGAATATTATATCTTATCATGAAACATAGGAATGAGGTGCTATATCGCGTTTTGAAAAGCATTAGAACTCTATTGCTACGATATGTAGACATCTGCAAACGCTATTTCCTAGCATGGAAGTGTCGCATTTACATTCTTTTGAAGTGAATACGAGGTATACATGACACTTCGCAATGAATATTATACCTTATCATGAAACATAGAAGGGAGATGCGATATCGCGTTTTAGGAAGCATTGGAAATCTATTGCTGCGATACGTAGACATCTGCAAACGCTATTTCCTAGCATGGAAGTGTCGCATTTACATTCTTTTGAAGTGAATACGAGGTATACATGACACTTCGCATTGAATATTATATCTTATCATGAAACATAGAGGTGAGATGCGATATCGCGTTCTAAGAAGCGTTAGAACTCTATTGCTACGATACGTAGACATCTGCAAACGCTATTTCCTGGCATGGAAGTGTCGCATTTACATTCATTTGAAGTGAAAACGAGGTATACATGACACTTCGCAATGAATATTATATCTTATCATGAAACATAGGAATGAGGTGCTATATCGCGTTTTGAGAAGCATTAGAACTCTATTGCTACGATACGTAGACATCTGCAAACGCTATTTCCTAGCATGGAAGTGTCGCATTTACATTCTTTTGATGTGAATACGAGATATACATGACTCTTCGCAATGAATATTATATCTTCTCATGAAACATAGCAGTGAGATGCGATATCGCGTTTTAAGAAGCATTAGAACTCTATTGCTACGATACGTAGACATCTGCAAACGCTATTTCCCAGGATGGAAGGGTCGCATTTACATTCTTTTGAAGTGAGTACGAGGTATACATAACACTCCATAATGAATATTATATCTTCTCATGAAACATAGCAGTGAGATGCGATATCGCGTTTTAAGAAGCATTAGAACTCTATTGCTACGACACGTAGACATCAGCAAAGGCTATTCCCTAGCATGGAAGTGTCTCATTTACATTCTTTTGATGTGAATACGAGATATACATGACACATCGCAATGAATATTATATCTTATCATGAAACATAGGAATGAGGTGCTATATCGCGTTTTGAGAATCATTAGAACTCTATTGCTACGATACGTAGACATCTGCAAACGCTATTTCCTAGCATGGAAGTGTCGCATTTACATTCGTTTGAAGTGAATACGAGATATACATGACACTTCGCAATGAATATTATATCTTATCATGAAACATAGGAATGAGGTGCTATATCGCGTTTTGGGAAGCATTAGAACTCTATTGCTACGATACGTAGACATCTGCAAACGCTATTTCCTATCAAGGAAGTGTCGCATTTACATTCTTGTGAAGAGAAATCGCGGTATACATGACACTTCGCAATGAATATTATATCTTATCATATAACATAGGAATGAGATGCGATATCGCGTTTTAAGTAGCATTAGAACTCTATTGCTACGATACCTAGACATATGCAAACGCTATTTCCTAGCATGGAAGTGTCTTATTTACGTTCTTTTGAAGTGAATACGAGGTATACGTGACACTCCACAATGAATATTATATCTTATCACGGAACATAGAAATGAAATGAGGCATCTCGTTATAAGAAGCATTAGAACTCTATTGCTACGATACGTAGACATCTGCAAACGCTATTTCCTAGCATGGAAGTGTCGCATTTACATTCATTTGAAGTGAATACGAGGTATACATGACACTTCGCAATGAATATTATATCTTATCATGAAACATAGGAATGAGGTGCTATATCGCGTTTTGAGAAGCATTAGAACTCTATTGCTACGATACGTAGACATCTGCAAACGCTATTTCCTAGCATGGAAGTGTCGCATTTACATTCATTTGAAGTGAAAACGAGGTATACATGACACTTCGCAATGAATATTATATCTTATCATGAAACATAGGAATGAGGTGCTATATCGCGTTTTGAGAAGCATTAGAACTCTATTGCTACGATACGTAGACATCTGCAAACGCTATTTCCTAGCATGGAAGTGTCGCATTTACATTCGTTTGAAGTGAATACGAGATATACATGACACTTCGCAATGAATATTATATCTTATCATGAAACATAGGAATGAGGTGCTATATCGCGTTTTGGGAAGCATTAGAACTCTATTGCTACGATACGTAGACATCTGCAAACGCTATTTCCTATCAAGGAAGTGTCGCATTTACATTCTTGTGAAGAGAAATCGCGGTATACATGACACTTCGCAATGAATATTATATCTTATCATATAACATAGGAATGAGATGCGATATCGCGTTTTAAGAAGCATTAGAACTCTATTGCTACGATACCTAGACATATGCAAACGCTATTTCCTAGCATGGAAGTGTCTTATTTACGTTCTTTTGAAGTGAATACGAGGTATACGTGACACTTCGCAATGAATATTATATCTTATCATGAAACATAGGAATGAGGTGCTATATCGCGTTTTGAGAAGCATTAGAACTCTATTGCTACGATACGTAGACATCTGCAAACGCTATTTCCTAGCATGGAAGTGTCGCATTTACATTCTTTTGATGTGAATACGAGATATACATGACTCTTCGCAATGAATATTATATCTTCTCATGAAACATAGCAGTGAGATGCGATATCGCGTTTTAAGAAGCATTAGAACTCTATTGCTACGATACGTAGACATCTGCAAACGCTATTTCCCAGGATGGAAGGGTCGCATTTACATTCTTTTGAAGTGAGTACGAGGTATACATAACACTCCATAATGAATATTATATCTTCTCATGAAACATAGCAGTGAGATGCGATATCGCGTTTTAAGAAGCATTAGAACTCTATTGCTACGACACGTAGACATCAGCAAAGGCTATTCCCTAGCATGGAAGTGTCTCATTTACATTCTTTTGATGTGAATACGAGATATACATGACACATCGCAATGAATATTATATCTTATCATGAAACATAGGAATGAGGTGCTATATCGCGTTTTGAGAATCATTAGAACTCTATTGCTACGATACGTAGACATCTGCAAACGCTATTTCCTAGCATGGAAGTGTCGCATTTACATTCGTTTCAAGTGAATACGAGATATACATGACACTTCACAATGAATATTATATCTTATCATGAAACATAGGAATGAGGTGCTATATCGCGTTTTGGGAAGCATTAGAACTCTATTGCTACGATACGTAGACATCTGCAAACGCTATTTCCTATCAAGGAAGTGTCGCATTTACATTCTTGTGAAGAGAAATCGCGGTATACATGACACTTCGCAATGAATATTATATCTTATCATATAACATAGGAATGAGATGCGATATCGCGATTTAAGTAGCATTAGAACTCTATTGCTACGATACCTAGACATATGCAAACGCTATTTCCTAGCATGGAAGTGTCTTATTTACGTTCTTTTGAAGTGAATACGAGGTATACGTGACACTCCACAATGAATATTATATCTTATCACGGAACATAGAAATGAAATGGGGCATCTCGTTATAAGAAGCATTAGAACTCTATTGCTACGATACGTAGACATCTGCAAACGCTATTTCCTAGCATGGAAGTGTCGCATTTACATTCATTTGAAGTGAATACGAGGTATACATGACACTTCGCAATGAATATTATATCTTATCATGAAACATAGGAATGAGGTGCTATATCGCGTTTTGAGAAGCATTAGAACTCTATTGCTACGATACGTAGACATCTGCAAACGCTATTTCCTAGCATGGAAGTGTCGCATTTACATTCGTTTGAAGTGAATACGAGATATACATGACACTTCGCAATGAATATTATATCTTATCATGAAACATAGGAATGAGGTGCTATATCGCGTTTTGAGAAGCATTAGAACTCTATTGCTACGATACGTAGACATCTGCAAACGCTATTTCCTATCAAGGAAGTGTCGCATTTACATTCTTGTGAAGAGAAATCGCGGTATACATGACACTTCGCAATGAATATTATATCTTATCATATAACATAGAAGTGAGATGAGATTTCGCGTCTTAAGAAGCATTAGAACCCTATTGCTACGATACGTGGACATCTGCAACTGCTACTTCCTAGCATGAAAGTGCGCATTTACATTCATTTGAAGTGAATACGAGGTATACATGACACTCCACAATGAATATTATATCTTATCACGGAACATAGAAATGAAATGAGGCATCTCGTTATAAGAAGCATTAGAACTCTATTGCTACGATACGTAGACATCTGCAAACGCTATTTCCTAGCATGGAAGTGTCGCATTTACATGCATTTGAAGTGAATACGAGGTATACATGACACTTCGCAATGAATATTATACCTTATCATGAAACATAGAAGGGAGATGCGATATCGCGTTTTAGGAAGCATTGGAACTCTATTGCTGCGATACGTAGACATCTGCAAACGCTATTTCCTAGCATGGAAGTGTCGCATTTACATTCTTTTGATGTGAATACGAGGTATACATGACACTCCACAATGAATATTATATCTTATCAGGGAACATAGAAATGAAATGAGGCATCTCGTTTTAAGAAGCATTAGAACTCTATTGCTACGATACGTAGACATCTGCAAACGCTATTTCCTAGCATGGAAGTGTCGCATTTACATTCATTTGAAGTGAATACGAGGTATACATGACACTCCACAATGAATATTATATCTTATCACGGAACATAGAAATGAAATGAGGCATCTCGTTATAAGAAGCATTAGAACTCTATTGCTACGATACGTAGACATCTGCAAACGCTATTTCCTAGCATGGAAATGTCGCATTTACATTTTTTTGAAGTGAATACGAGGTATACATGACACATAGCAATGAATATTATACCTTATCATGAAACATAAAAGTGAGATGCGATATCGCGTTCTAAGAAGCATTAGAACTCTATTGCTACGATACGTAGACATCTGCAAAGGCTATTCCCTAGCATAGAAGGGTCGCATTTACATTCTTTTGAAGTGAGTACGAGGTATACATATCACTCCATAATGAATATTATACCTTATCATGAAACATAGCAGTGAGATGCGACATCTCGTATTAAGAAGCATTATGACTCTATTGCTACGGTACGTAGACATCTGCAAACGCTATTTCCTAGCTTGGAAGTGTCATATCTACATTCTTTTGAAGTGAATACGAGGTATACATGACACTTCGCAATGAATATTATATCTTATCATGAAACATAGAGGTGAGATGCGATATCGCGTTCTAAGAAGCACTAGAACTCTATTGCTACGATACGTAGACATCTGCGAACGCTATTTCCTAGGATGGAAGGGTCGCATTTACATTCTTTTGAAGTGAGTACGAGGTATACATAACACTCCATAATGAATAGTATATCTTATCACGGAACATAGAAATGAAATGAGGTATCTCGTTTTAAGAAGCATTAGAACTCTATTGCTACGATACGTAGACATCTGCAAACGCTATTTCCTAGCATGGAAGTGTCGCATTTACATTCATTTGAAGTGATTACGAGGTATACATGACACTTCGCAATGAATATTATACCTTATCATGAAACATAGAAGGGAGATGCTATATCGCGTTTTAGGAAGCATTGGAACTCTATTGCTGCGATACGTAGACATCTGCAAACGCTATTTCCTAGCATCGAAGTGTCGCATTTACATTCTTTTGATGTGAATACGAGATATACATGACACTTCGCAATGAATATTATATCTTATCATGAAACATAGGAATGAGGTGCTATATCGCGTTTTGAGAAGCATTAGAACTCTATTGCTACGATACGTAGACATCTGCAAACGCTATTTCCTAGCATGGAAATGTCGCATTTACATTTTTTTGAAGTGAATACGAGGTATACATGACACATAGCAATGAATATTATATCTTATCATGAAACATAAAAGTGAGATGCGATATCGCGTTCTAAGAAGCATTAGAACTCTATTGCTACGATACGTAGACATCTGCAAAGGCTATTCCCTAGCATAGAAGGGTCGCATTTACATTCTTTTGAAGTGAGTACGAGGTATACATATCACTCCATAATGAATATTATACCTTATCATGAAACATAGCAGTGAGATGCGACATCTCGTTTTAAGAAGCATTATGACTCTATTGCTACGGTACGTAGACATCTGCAAACGCTATTTCCTAGCTTGGAAGTGTCATATCTACATTCTTTTGAAGTGAATACGAGGTATACATGACACTTCGCAATGAATATTATATCTTATCATGAAACATAGAGGTGAGATGCGATATCGCGTTCTAAGAAGCACTAGAACTCTATTGCTACGATACGTAGACATCTGCGAACGCTATTTCCTAGGATGGAAGGGTCGCATTTACATTCTTTTGAAGTGAGTACGAGGTATACATAACACTCCATAATGAATAGTATATCTTATCACGGAACATAGAAATGAAATGAGGTATCTCGTTTTAAGAAGCATTAGAACTCTATTGCTACGATACGTAGACATCTGCAAACGCTATTTCCTAGCATGGAAGTGTCGCATTTACATTCGTTTGAAGTGAATACGAGATATACATGACACTTCGCAATGAATATTATATCTTATCATGAAACATAGGAATGAGGTGCTATATCGCGTTTTGGGAAGCATTAGAACTCTATTGCTACGATACGTAGACATCTGCAAACGCTATTTCCTATCAAGGAAGTGTCGCATTTACATTCCTGTGAAGAGAAATCGCGGTATACATGACACTTCGCAATGAATATTATATCTTCTCATGTAATATAGCAGTGAGATGCGATATCGCGTTTTAAGAAGCATTAGAACTCTATTGCTACGATACCTAGACATATGCAAACGCTATTTCCTAGCATGGAAGTGTCGCATTTACATTCGTTTGAAGTGAATACGAGATATACATGACACTTCGCAATGAATATTAAATCTTATCATGAAACATAGGAATGAGGTGCTATATCGCGTTTTGAGAAGCATTTGAACTCTATTGCTACGAAACGTAGACATCTGCAAACGCTATTTCCTAGCTTGGAAGTGTCGCATTTACATTCTTTTGAAGTGAATACGAGGTATACATGACAGTTCGCAATGAATATTATATCTTATCATGAAACATAAAAGTGAGATGCGATATCGCGTTCTAAGAAGCATTGGAACTCTATTGGTACGATACGTAGACATCTGCAAAGGCTATTCCCTAGCATGGAAGGGTCGCATTTACATTCTTTTGAAGTGAGTACGAGGTATACATATCACTCCATAATGAATATTATATCTTATTATGAAACATAGCAGTGAGATGCGATATCGCGTTTTAAGAAGCATTAGAGCTCTATTGCTACGATACGTAGACATCTGCAAACGCTATTTCCTAGCATGGAAGTGTCGCATTTACATTCATTTGAAGTGAAACGAGGTATACATGACACTTCGCAATGAATATTATATCTTATCATGAAACATAGAGGTGAGATGCGATATCGCGTTCTAAGAAGCACTAGAACACTATTGCTACGATACGTAGACATCTGCAAACGCTATTTCCTAGCATGGAAGTGTCGCATTTACATTCGTTTGAAGTGAATACGAGATATACATGACACTTCGCAATGAATATTATATCTTATCATGAAACATAGGAATGAGGTGCTATATCGCGTTTTGGGAAGCATTAGAACTCTATTGCTACGATACGTAGACATCTGCAAACGCTATTTCCTATCAAGGAAGTGTCGCATTTACATTCCTGTGAAGAGAAATCGCGGTATACATGACACTTCGCAATGAATATTATATCTTATCATATAACATAGGAATGAGATGCGATATCGCGTTTTAAGAAGCATTAGAACTCTATTGCTACGATACCTAGACATATGCAAACGCTATTTCCTAGCATGGAAGTGTCGCATTTACATTCATTTGAAGTGAAAACGAGGTATACATGACACTTCGCAATGAATATTATATCTTATCATGAAACATAGGAATGAGGTGCTATATCGCGTTTTGAGAAGCATTAGAACTCTATTGCTACGATACGTAGACATCTGCAAACGCTATTTCCTAGCATGGAAGTGTCGCATTTACATTCGTTTGAAGTGAATACGAGATATACATGACACTTCGCAATGAATATTATATCTTATCATGAAACATAGGAATGAGGTGCTATATCGCGTTTTGGGAAGCATTAGAACTCTATTGCTACGATACGTAGACATCTGCAAACGCTATTTCCTATCAAGGAAGTGTCGCATTTACATTCTTGTGAAGAGAAATCGCGGTATACATGACACTTCGCAATGAATATTATATCTTATCATATAACATAGGAATGAGATGCGATATCGCGTTTTAAGAAGCATTAGAACTCTATTGCTACGATACCTAGACATATGCAAACGCTATTTCCTAGCATGGAAGTGTCTTATTTACGTTCTTTTGAAGTGAATACGAGGTATACATGACACTTCGCAATGAATATTATATCTTATCATGAAACATAGAGGTGAGATGCGATATCGCGTTCTAAGAAGCACTAGAACTCTATTGCTACGATACGTAGACATCTGCAAACGCTATTTCCTAGCATGGAAGTGTCGCATTTACATTCATTTGAAGTGAATACGAGGTATACATGACACTTCGCAATGAATATTATACCTTATCATGAAACATAGAAGGGAGATGCGATATCGCGTTTTAGGAAGCACTGGAACTCTATTGCTGCGATACGTAGACATCTGCAAACGCTATTTCCTAGCATGGAAGTGTCGCATTTACATTCTTTTGATGTGAATACGAGATATACATGACACTTCGCAATGAATATTATATCTTATCATGAAACATAGGAATGAGGTGCTATATCGCGTTTTGAGAAGCATTAGAACTCTATTGCTACGATACGTAGACATCTGCAAACGCTATTTCCTAGCATGGAAGTGTCGCATTTACATTCGTTTGAAGTGAATACGAGATATACATGACACTTCGCAATGAATATTATATCTTATCATGAAACATAGGAATGAGGTGCTATATCGCGTTTTGAGAAGCATTAGAACTCTATTGCTACGATACGTAGACATCTGCAAACGCTATTTCCTAGCATGGAAGTGTCGCATTTACATGCATTTGAAGTGAATACGAGGTATACATGACTCTTCGCAATGAATATTATACCTTATCATGAAACATAGAAGGGAGATGCGATATCGCGTTTTAGGAAGCATTGGAACTCTATTGCTGCGATACGTAGACATCTGCAAACGCTATTTCCTAGCACGGAAGTGTCGCATTTACGTTCTTTTGATGTGAATATGAGGTATACATGACGCTTCGCAATGAATATTATACCTTATCATGAAACATAGAAGAGAGATGCGATATCGCGTTTTAAGAAGCATTAGAACCCTATTGCTACGATACGTGGACATCTGCAACCGCTACTTCCTAGCATGAAAGTGTCGCATTTACATTCATTTGAAGTGAATACGAGGTATACATGACACTCCACAATGAATATTATATCTTATCACGGAACATGGAAATGAAATGGGGCATCTCGTTATAAGAAGCATTAGAACTCTATTGCTACGATACGTAGACATCTGCAAACGCTATTTCCTAGCATGGAAGTGTCGCATTTACATTCATTTGAAGTGATTACGAGGTATACATGACACTTCGCAATGAATATTATACCTTATCATGAAACATAGAAGGGAGATGCTATATCGCGTTTTAGGAAGCATTGGAACTCTATTGCTGCGATACGTAGACATCTGCAAACGCTATTTCCTAGCATGGAAGTGTCGCATTTACATTCTTTTGATGTGAATACGAGATATACATGACACTTCGCAATGAATATTATATCTTATCATGAAACATAGGAATGAGGTGCTATATCGCGTTTTGAGAAGCATTTGAACTCTATTGCTACGATACGTAGACATCTGCAAACGCTATTTCCTAGCATGGAAGTGTCGCATTTACATTCTTTTGAAGTGAATACGAGGTATACATGACACATAGCAATGAATATTATATCTTATCATGAAACATAAAAGTGAGATGCGATATCGCGTTCTAAGAAGCATAAGAACTCTATTGCTACGATACGTAGACATCTGCAAAGGCTATTCCCTAGCATAGAAGGGTCGCATTTACATTCTTTTGAAGTGAGTACGAGGTATACATATCACTCCATAATGAATATTATACCTTATCATGAAACATAGCAGTGAGATGCGACATCTCGTTTTAAGAAGCATTATGACTCTATTGCTACGGTACGTAGACATCTGCAAACGCTATTTCCTAGCATGGAAGTGTCATATCTACATTCTTTTGAAGTGAATACGAGGTATACATGACACTTCGCAATGAATATTATATCTTATCATGAAACATAGAGGTGAGATGCGATATCGCGTTCTAAGAAGCACTAGAACTCTATTGCTACGATACGTAGACATCTGCAAACGCTATTTCCTAGGATGGAAGGGTCGCATGTACATTCTTTTGAAGTGAGTACGAGGTATACATAACACTCCATAATGAATATTATATCTTATCACGGAACATAGAAATGAAATGAGGTATCTCGTTTTAAGAAGCATTAGAACTCTATTGCTACGATACGTAGACATCTGCAAACGCTATTTCCTAGCATGGAAGTGTCGCATTTACATTCATTTGAAGTGAATACGAGGTATACATGACGCTTCGCAATGAATATTATACCTTATCATGAAACATAGAAGAGAGGTGCGATATCGCGTTTTAAGAAGCATTAGAACTCTATTGCTACGATACGTAGACATCTGCAAACGCTATTTTCTAGCATGGAAGTGTCGCACTTACATTCATTTCAAGTGAATACGAGGTATACATGACACTCCACAATGAATATTATATCTTATCACGGAACATAGAAATGAAATGAGGCATCTCGTTATAAGAAGCATTAGAACTCTATTGCTACGATACGTAGACATCTGCAAACGCTATTTCCTAGCATGGAAGTGTCGCAATTACATTCTTTTGATGTGAATACGAGATATACATGACACTTCGCAATGAAAATTATATCTTCTCATGTAATATAGCAGTGAGATGCGATATCGCGTTTTAAGAAGCATTAGAACTCTATTGCTACGATACGTAGACATCTGCAAACGCTATTTCCTAGCATGGAAGTGTCGCATTTACATTCGTTTGAAGTGAATACGAGATATACATGACACTTCGCAATGAATATTATATCTTATCATGAAGTATAGGAATGAGGTGCTATATCGCGTTTTGAGAAGCATTTGAACTCTATTGCTACGAAACGTAGACATCTGCAAACGCTATTTCCTAGCTTGGAAGTGTCGGATTTACATTCTTTTGAAGTGAATACGAGGTATACATGACAGTTCGCAATGAATATTATATCTTATCATGAAACATAAAAGTGAGATGCGATATCGCGTTCTAAGAAGCATTGGAACTCTATTGCTACGATACGTAGACATCTGCAAAGGCTATTCCCTAGCATGGAAGGGTCGCATTTACATTCTTCTGAAGTGAGTACGAGGTATACATATCACACCATAATGAATATTATATCTTATCATGAAACATAGCAGTGAGATGCGATATCGCGTTTTAAGAAGCATTAGAGCTCTATTGCTACGATACGTAGACATCTGCAAACGCTATTTCCTAGCATGGAAGTGTCGCATTTACATGCATTTGAAGTGAATACGAGGTATACATGACACTTCGCAATGAATATTATACCTTATCATGAAACATAGAAGGGAGATGCGATATCGCGTTTTATTAAGCATTGGAACTCTATTGCTGCGATACGTAGACATCTGCAAACGCTATTTCCTAGCATGGAAGTGTCGCATTTACATTCTTTTGATGTGAATACGAGGTATACATGACACTCCACAATGAATGTTATATCTTCTCATGAAATATAGCAGTGAGATGCGATATCGCGTTTTAAGAAGCATTAGAACTATATTGCTACGATACGTAGACATCTGCAAACGCTATTTCCTAGCATGGAAGTGTCGCATTTACATTCGTTTGAAGTGAATACGAGATATACATGACACTTCCCAATGAATATTATATCTTATCATGAAACATAGGAATGAGGTGCTATATCGCGTTTTGAGAAGCATTTGAACACTATTGCTACGATACGTAGACATCTGCAAACGCTATTTCCTAGCATGGAAGTGTCGCATTTACATTCTTTTGAAGTGAATACGAGGTATACATGACACATCGCAATGAATATTATATCTTATCATGAAACATAAAAGTGAGATGCGATATCGCGTTCTAAGAAGCATTAGAACTCTATTGCTACGATACGTAGACATCTGCAAAGGCTATTCCCTAGCATAGATGGGTCGCATTTACATTCTTTTGAAGTGCGTACGAGGTATACATATCACTCCATAATGAATATTATATCTTATCATGAAACATAGCAGTGAGATGCGACATCTCGTTCTAAGAAGCATTATTACTCTATTGCTACGGTACGTAGTCATCTGCAAACGCTATTTCCTAGCATGGAAGTGTCATATTTACATTCTGTTGAAGTGAATGCGAGGTATACATGACACTTCGCAATGAATATTATATCTTATCATGAAACATAAGAATGAGGTGCTATATCGCGTTTTGAGAAGCATTAGAACTCTATTGCTACGATACGTAGACATCTGCAAACGCTATTTCCTAGCATGGAAGTGTCGCATTTACATTCTTTTGATGTGAATACGAGATATACATGACTCTTCGCAATGAATATTATATCTTCTCATGAAACATAGCAGTGAGATGCGATATCGCGTTTTAAGAAGCATTAGTACTCTATTGCTACGATACGTAGACATCTGCAAGCGCTATTTCCTAGCATGGAAGTGTCGTATTTACATTCGTTTGAAGTGAATACGAGGTATACATTACACTTCGCAATGAATATTATATCTTATCATGAAACATAGGAATGAGATGCGTTATCGCGTTTTAAGAAGCATTAGATCTCTATTGCTACGATACGTAGACATCTGCAAACTCTATTTCCTAGCATGGAAGTGTCGCATTTACATTCTTTTGATGTGAATACGAGATATACATGACACTTCGCAATGAATATTATATCTTCTCATGAAACATAGCAGTGAGATGCGATATCGCGTTTTAAGAAGCACTAGAACTCTATTGCTACGATACGTAGACATCTGCAAACGCTATTTCCCAGGATGGAAGGGTCGCATTTACATTCTTTTGAAGTGAGTACGAGGTATACATAACACTCCATAATGAATATTATATCTTCTCATGAAACATAGCAGTGAGATGCGATATCGCGTTTTAAGAAGCATTAGAACTCTATTGCTACGATACGTAGACATCTGCAAAGGCTATTCCCTAGCATGGAAGTGTCGCATTTACATTCTTTTGATGTGAATACGAGATATACATGACACATCGCAATGAATATTATATCTTATCATGAAACATAGGAATGAGATGCGATATCGCGTTTTAAGAAGCACTAGAACTCTATTGCTACGATACGTAGACATCTGCAAACGCTATTTCCCAGGATGGAAGGGTCGCATTTACATTCTTTTGAAGTGAGTACGAGGTATACATAACACTCCATAATGAATATTATATCTTCTCATGAAACATAGCAGTGAGATGCGATATCGCGTTTTAAGAAGCATTAGAACTCTATTGCTACGATACGTAGACATCTGCAAAGGCTATTCCCTAGCATGGAAGTGTCGCATTTACATTCTTTTGATGTGAATACGAGATATACATGACACATCGCAATGAATATTATATCTTATCATGAAACATAGGAATGAGGTGCTATATCGCGTTTTGAGAATCATTAGAACTCTATTGCTACGATACGTAGACTTCTGCAAACGCTATTTCCTAGCATGGAAGTGTCGCATTTACATTCTTTTGATGTGAAAACGAGATATACATGACACTTCGCAATGAATATTATATCTTCTCATGAAACATAGCAGTGAGATGCGATATCGCGTTTTAAGAAGCATTAGAACTCTATTGCTACGATACGTAGACTTCTGCAAACGCTATTTCCTAGCATGGAAGTGTCGCATTTACATTCTTTTGATGTGAATACGAGATATACATGACACTTCGCAATGAATATTATATCTTCTCATGAAACATAGCAGTGAGATGCGATATCGCGTATTAAGAAGCATTAGAACTCTATTGCTACGATACGTAGACATCTGCAAACGCTACTTCCTAGCATGGAAGTGCCGCATTTACATTCGTTTGAAGTGAATACGAGATATACATGACACTTCGCAATGAATATTATACCTTATCATGAAACATAGAAGTGAGATGCGATATCGCATTTTAAGGAGCATTAGAACTCTATTGCTGCGATACGTAGACATCTGCAAACGCTATTTCCTAGCATGGAAGTGTCTTCTTTACGTTCTTTTGAAGTGAATACGAGGTATACATGACACTTCGCAATGAATATTATATCTTATCATGAAACATAGAAGTGAGATGCGATATCGCTTTCTAAGGAGCACTAGAACTCTATTGCTACGATACGTAGACATCTGCAAACGCTATTTCCCAGGATGGAAGGGTCGCATTTACATTCTTTTGAAGTGAGTACGAGGTATACATAACACTCCATAATGAATATTATATCTTCTCATGAAACATAGCAGTGAGATGCGATATCGCGTTTTAAGAAGCATTAGAGCTCTATTGCTACGATACGTAGACATCTGCAAAGGCTATTGCCTAGCATGGAAGTGTCGCATTTACATTCTTTTGATGTGAATACGAGATATACATGACACATCGCAATGAATATTATATCTTATCATGAAACATAGGAATGAGGTGCTATATCGCGTTTTGAGAATCATAAACTCTATTGCTACGATACGTAGACATCTGCAAACTCTATTTCCTAGCATGGAAGTGTCGCATTTACATTCTTTTGAAGTGAATATGAGGTATACATGACACTTCGCAATGAATATTATATCTTATCATGAAACATAAAAGTGAGATGCGATATCGCGTTCTAAGAAGCATTAGAACTCTATTGCTACGATACGTAGACATCTGCAAAGGCTATTCCCTAGCATGGAAGTGTCGCATTTACATTCATTTGAAGTGAATACGAGGTATACATGACACTTCGCAATGAATATTATACCTTATCATGAAACATAGAAGGGAGATGCGATATCGCGTTTTTGGAAGCATTGGAACTCTATTGCTGCGATACGTAGACATCTGCAAACGCTATTTCCTAGCATGGAAGTGTCGCATTTACATTCTTTTGATGTGAATATGAGATATACATGACACTTCGCAATGAATATTATATCTTATCATGAAACATAGGAATGAGATGCGATATCGCGTTTTAAGAAGCATTAGAACTCTATTGCTACGATACGTAGACATCTGCAAACGCTATTTCCTAGCATGGAAGTGTCGCATTTACATTCTTTTGATGTGAATACGAGATATACATGACACTTCGCAATGAATGTTATATCTTCTCATGAAACATAGCAGTGAGATGCGATATCGCGTATTAAGAAGCATTAGAACTCTATTGCTACGATACGTAGACATCTGCAAACGCTACTTCCTAGCATGGAAGTGCCGCATTTACATTCGTTTGAAGTGAATACGAGATATACATGACACTTCGCAATGAATATTATACCTTATCATGAAACATAGAAGTGAGATGCGATATCGCATTTTAAGGAGCATTAGAACTCTATTGCTACGAAACGTAGACATCTGCCAACGCTATTTCCTAGCATGGAAGTGTCTTATTTACGTTCTTTTGAAGTGAATACGAGGTATACATGACACTTCGCAATGAATATTATATCTTATCATGAAACATAGAAGTGAGATGCGATATCGCGTTCTGAGGAGCACTAGAACTCTATTGCTACGATACTTTGACATCTGCAAACGCTATTTCCTAGCATGGAAGTGTCGCATTTACATTCTTTTGAAGTGAATATGAGGTATATTGACACTTCGCAATGAATATTATATCTTATCATGAAACATAAATGTGAGATGCGATATCGCGTTCTAAGAAGCATTAGAACTCTATTGCTACGATACGTAGACATCTGCAAACGCTATTTCCCAGCATGGAAGTGTCGCATTTACATTCGTTTGAAGTGAATACGAGATATACATGACACTTCGCAATGAATATTATATCTTATCATGAAACATAGGAATGAGATGCGATATCGCGTTTTAAGAAGCATTAGAACTCTATTGCTACGATACGTAGACATCTGCAAACGCTATTTCCTAGCATGGAAGTGTCGCATTTACATTCTTTTGAAGTGAATATGAGGTATATTGACACTTCGCAATGAATATTATATCTTATCATGAAACATAAAAGTGAGATGCGATATCGCGTTCTAAGAAGCATTAGAACTCTATTGCTACGATACGTAGACATCTGCAAACGCTATTTCCTAGCATGGAAGTGTCGCATTTACATTCGTTTGAAGTGAATACGAGATATACATGACACTTCGCTATGAATATTATATCTTATCATGAAACATAGGAATGAGATGCGATATCGCGTTTTAAGAAGCATTAGAACTCTATTGCTACGATACGTAGACATCTGCAAACGCTATTTCCTAGCATGGAAGTGTCGCATTTACATTCTTTTGAAGTGAATATGAGGTATATTGACACTTCGCAATGAATATTATATCTTATCATGAAACATAAAAGTGAGATGCGATATCGCGTTCTAAGAAGCATTAGAACTCTATTGCTACGATACGTAGACATCTGCAAACGCTATTTCCTAGCATGGAAGTGTCGCATTTAAATTCGTTTGAAGTGAATACGAGATATACATGACACTTCGCAATGAACATTATATCTTATCATGAAACATAGGAATGAGATGCGATATCGCGTTTTAAGAAGCATTAGAACTCTATTGCTACGATACGTAGACATCTGCAAACGCTATTTCCTAGCATGGAAGTGTCGCATTTACATTCTTTTGATGTGAATACGAGATATACATGACACTTCGCAATGAATATTATATCTTCTCATGAAACATAGCAGTGAGATGCGATATCGCGTATTAAGAAGCATTAGAACTCTATTGCTACGATACGTAGACATCTGCAAACGCTACTTCCTAGCATGGAAGTGCCGCATTTACATTCGTTTGAAGTGAATACGAGATATACATGACACTTCGCAATGAATATTATACCTTATCATGAAACATAGAAGTGAGATGCGATATCGCATTTTAAGGAGCATTAGAACTCTATTGCTACGATACGTAGACATCTGCAAACGCTATTTCCTAGCATGGAAGTGTCTTATTTACGTTCTTTTGAAGTGAATACGAGGTATACATGACACTTCGCAATGAATATTATATCTTATCATGAAACATAGAAGTGAGATGCGATATCGCTTTCTAAGGAGCACTAGAACTCTATTGTTACGATACGTAGACATCTGCAAACGCTATTTCCCAGGATGGAAGGGTCGCATTTACATTCTTTTGAAGTGAGTACGAGGTATACATAACACTCCATAATGAATATTATATCTTCTCATGAAACATAGCAGTGAGATGCGATATCGCGTTTTAAGAAGCATTAGAACTCTATTGCTACGATACGTAGACATCTGCAAACGCTACTTCCTAGCATGGAAGTGCCGCATTTACATTCGTTTGAAGTGAATACGAGATATACATGACACTTCGCAATGAATATTATACCTTATCATGAAACATAGAAGTGAGATGCGATATCGCATTTTAAGGAGCATTAGAACTCTATTGCTACGATACGTAGACATCTGAAAACGCTATTTCCTAGCATGGAAGTGTCGCATTTACATTCGTTTGAAGTGAATACGAGATATACATGACACTTCGCAATGAATATTATATCTTATCATGAAACATAGGAATGAGATGCGATATCGCGTTTTAAGAAGCATTAGAACTCTATTGCTACGATACGTAGACATCTGCAAACGCTATTTCCTAGCATGGAAGTGTCGCATTTACATTCTTTTGAAGTGAATATGAGGTATATTGACACTTCGCAATGAATATTATATCTTATCATGAAACATAAAAGTGAGATGCGATATCGCGTTCTAAGAAGCATTAGAACTCTATTGCTACGATACGTAGACATCTGCAAACGCTATTTCCTAGCATGGAAGTGTCGCATTTACATTCTTTTGATGTGAATACGAGATATACATGACACTTCGCAATGAATATTATATCTTCTCATGAAACATAGCAGTGAGATGCGATATCGCGTATTAAGAAGCATTAGAACTCTATTGCTACGATACGTAGACATCTGCAAACGCTACTTCCTAGCATGGAAGTGCCGCATTTACATTCGTTTGAAGTGAATACGAGATATACATGACACTTCGCAATGAATATTATACCTTATCATGAAACATAGAAGTGAGATGCGATATCGCATTTTAAGGAGCATTAGAACTCTATTGCTACGATACGTAGACATCTGCAAACGCTATTTCCTAGCATGGAAGTGTCTTATTTACGTTCTTTTGAAGTGAATACGAGGTATACATGACACTTCGCAATGAATATTATATCTTATCATGAAACATAGAAGTGAGATGCGATATCGCTTTCTAAGGAGCACTAGAACTCTATTGTTACGATACATAGACATCTGCAAACGCTATTTCCCAGGATGGAAGGGTCGCATTTACATTCTTTTGAAGTGAGTACGAGGTATACATAACACTCCATAATGAATATTATATCTTCTCATGAAACATAGCAGTGAGATGCGATATCGCGTTTTAAGAAGCATTAGAACTCTATTGCTACGATACGTAGACATCTGCAAACGCTACTTCCTAGCATGGAAGTGCCGCATTTACATTCGTTTGAAGTGAATACGAGATATACATGACACTTCGCAATGAATATTATACCTTATCATGAAACATAGAAGTGAGATGCGATATCGCATTTTAAGGAGCATTAGAACTCTATTGCTACGATACGTAGACATCTGAAAACGCTATTTCCTAGCATGGAAGTGTCGCATTTACATTCGTTTGAAGTGAATACGAGATATACATGACACTTCGCAATGAATATTATATCTTATCATGAAACATAGGAATGAGATGCGATATCGCGTTTTAAGAAGCATTAGAACTCTATTGCTACGATACGTAGACATCTGCAAACGCTATTTCCTAGCATGGAAGTGTCGCATTTACATTCTTTTGATGTGAATACGAGATATACATGACACTTCGCAATGAATATTATATCTTCTCATGAAACATAGCAGTGAGATGCGATATCGCGTATTAAGAAGCATTAGAACTCTATTGCTACGATACGTAGACATCTGCAAACGCTACTTCCTAGCATGGAAGTGCCGCATTTACATTCGTTTGAAGTGAATACGAGATATACATGACACTTCGCAATGAATATTATATCTTATCATGAAACATAGGAATGAGATGCGATATCGCGTTTTAAGAAGCATTAGAACTCTATTGCTACGATACGTAGACATCTGCAAACGCTATTTCCTAGCATGGAAGTGTCGCATTTACATTCTTTTGATGTGAATACGAGATATACATGACACTTCACAATGAATATTATATCTTCTCATGAAACATAGCAGTGAGATGCGATATCGCGTATTAAGAAGCATTAGAACTCTATTGCTACGATACGTAGACATCTGCAAACGCTACTTCCTAGCATGGAAGTGCCGCATTTACATTCGTTTGAAGTGAATACGAGATATACATGACACTTCGCAATGAATATTATACCTTATCATGAAACATAGGAGTGAGATGCGATATCGCATTTTAAGGAGCATTAGAACTCTATTGCTACGATACGTAGACATCTGCAAACGCTATTTCCTAGCATGGAAGTGTCTTATTTACGTTCTTTTGAAGTGAATACGAGGTATACATGACACTTCGCAATGAATATTATATCTTATCATGAAACATAGAAGTGAGATGCGATATCGCGTTCTGAGGAGCACTAGAACTCTATTGCTACGATACTTAGACATCTGCAAACGCTATTTCCTAGCATGGAAGTGTCGCATTTACATTCTTTTGAAGTGAATATGAGGTATATTGACACTTCGCAATGAATATTATATCTTATCATGAAACATAAATGTGAGATGCGATATCGCGTTCTAAGAAGCATTAGAACTCTATTGCTACGATACGTAGACATCTGCAAACGCTATTTCCTAGCATGGAAGTGTCGCATTTACATTCTTTTGATGTGAATACGAGATATACATGACACTTCGCAATGAATATTATATCTTCTCATGAAACATAGCAGTGAGATGCGATATCGCGTATTAAGAAGCATTAGAACTCTATTGCTACGATACGTAGACATCTGCAAACGCTACTTCCTAGCATGGAAGTGCCGCATTTACATTCGTTTGAAGTGAATACGAGATATACATGACACTTCGCAATGAATATTATACCTTATCATGAAACATAGAAGTGAGATGCGATATCGCATTTTAAGGAGCATTAGAACTCTATTGCTACGATACGTAGACATCTGCAAACGCTATTTCCTAGCATGGAAGTGTCTTATTTACGTTCTTTTGAAGTGAATACGAGGTATACATGACACTTCGCAATGAATATTATATCTTATCATGAAACATAGAAGTGAGATGCGATATCGCTTTCTAAGGAGCACTAGAACTCTATTGTTACGATACATAGACATCTGCAAACGCTATTTCCCAGGATGGAAGGGTCGCATTTACATTCTTTTGAAGTGAGTACGAGGTATACATAACACTCCATAATGAATATTATATCTTCTCATGAAACATAGCAGTGAGATGCGATATCGCGTTTTAAGAAGCATTAGAACTCTATTGCTACGATACGTAGACATCTGCAAACGCTACTTCCTAGCATGGAAGTGCCGCATTTACATTCGTTTGAAGTGAATACGAGATATACATGACACTTCGCAATGAATATTATACCTTATCATGAAACATAGAAGTGAGATGCGATATCGCATTTTAAGGAGCATTAGAACTCTATTGCTACGATACGTAGACATCTGAAAACGCTATTTCCTAGCATGGAAGTGTCGCATTTACATTCGTTTGAAGTGAATACGAGATATACATGACACTTCGCAATGAATATTATATCTTATCATGAAACATAGGAATGAGATGCGATATCGCGTTTTAAGAAGCATTAGAACTCTATTGCTACGATACGTAGACATCTGCAAACGCTATTTCCTAGCATGGAAGTGTCGCATTTACATTCTTTTGATGTGAATACGAGATATACATGACACTTCGCAATGAATATTATATCTTCTCATGAAACATAGCAGTGAGATGCGATATCGCGTATTAAGAAGCATTAGAACTCTATTGCTACGATACGTAGACATCTGCAAACGCTACTTCCTAGCATGGAAGTGCCGCATTTACATTCGTTTGAAGTGAATACGAGATATACATGACACTTCGCAATGAATATTATATCTTATCATGAAACATAGGAATGAGATGCGATATCGCGTTTTAAGAAGCATTAGAACTCTATTGCTACGATACGTAGACATCTGCAAACGCTATTTCCTAGCATGGAAGTGTCGCATTTACATTCTTTTGATGTGAATACGAGATATACATGACACTTCACAATGAATATTATATCTTCTCATGAAACATAGCAGTGAGATGCGATATCGCGTATTAAGAAGCATTAGAACTCTATTGCTACGATACGTAGACATCTGCAAACGCTACTTCCTAGCATGGAAGTGCCGCATTTACATTCGTTTGAAGTGAATACGAGATATACATGACACTTCGCAATGAATATTATACCTTATCATGAAACATAGGAGTGAGATGCGATATCGCATTTTAAGGAGCATTAGAACTCTATTGCTACGATACGTAGACATCTGCAAACGCTATTTCCTAGCATGGAAGTGTCTTATTTACGTTCTTTTGAAGTGAATACGAGGTATACATGACACTTCGCAATGAATATTATATCTTATCATGAAACATAGAAGTGAGATGCGATATCGCGTTCTGAGGAGCACTAGAACTCTATTGCTACGATACTTAGACATCTGCAAACGCTATTTCCTAGCATGGAAGTGTCGCATTTACATTCTTTTGAAGTGAATATGAGGTATATTGACACTTCGCAATGAATATTATATCTTATCATGAAACATAAATGTGAGATGCGATATCGCGTTCTAAGAAGCATTAGAACTCTATTGCTACGATACGTAGACATCTGCAAACGCTATTTCCCAGCATGGAAGTGTCGCATTTACATTCGTTTGAAGTGAATACGAGATATACATGACACTTCGCAATGAATATTATATCTTATCATGAAACATAGGAATGAGATGCGATATCGCGTTTTAAGAAGCATTAGAACTCTATTGCTACGATACGTAGACATCTGCAAACGCTATTTCCTAGCATGGAAGTGTCGCATTTACATTCTTTTGAAGTGAATATGAGGTATATTGACACTTCGCAATGAATATTATATCTTATCATGAAACATAAAAGTGAGATGCGATATCGCGTTCTAAGAAGCATTAGAACTCTATTGCTACGATACGTAGACATCTGCAAACGCTATTTCCTAGTATGGAAGTGTCGCATTTACATTCGTTTGAAGTGAATACGAGATATACATGACACTTCGCTATGAATATTATATCTTATCATGAAACATAGGAATGAGATGCGATATCGCGTTTTAAGAAGCATTAGAACTCTATTGCTACGATACGTAGACATCTGCAAACGCTATTTCCTAGCATGGAAGTGTCGCATTTACATTCTTTTGATGTGAATACGAGATATACATGACACTTCGCAATGAATATTATATCTTATCATGAAACATAGGAATGAGATGCGATATCGCGTTTTAAGAAGCATTAGAACTCTATTGCTACGATACGTAGACATCTGCAAACGCTATTTCCTAGCATGGAAGTGTCGCATTTACATTCTTTTGAAGTGAATATGAGGTATATTGACACTTCGCAATGAATATTATATCTTATCATGAAACATAAAAGTGAGATGCGATATCGCGTTCTAAGAAGCATTAGAACTCTATTGCTACGATACGTAGACATCTGCAAACGCTATTTCCTAGCATGGAAGTGTCGCATTTACATTCGTTTGAAGTGAATACGAGATATACATGACACTTCGCAATGAACATTATATCTTATCATGAAACATAGGAATGAGATGCGATATCGCGTTTTAAGAAGCATTAGAACTCTATTGCTACGATACGTAGACATCTGCAAACGCTATTTCCTAGCATGGAAGTGTCGCATTTACATTCTTTTGATGTGAATACGAGATATACATGACACTTCGCAATGAATATTATATCTTCTCATGAAACATAGCAGTGAGATGCGATATCGCGTATTAAGAAGCATTAGAACTCTATTGCTACGATACGTAGACATCTGCAAACGCTACTTCCTAGCATGGAAGTGCCGCATTTACATTCGTTTGAAGTGAATACGAGATATACATGACACTTCGCAATGAATATTATATCTTATCATGAAACATAGGAATGAGATGCGATATCGCGTTTTAAGAAGCATTAGAACTCTATTGCTACGATACGTAGACATCTGCAAACGCTATTTCCTAGCATGGAAGTGTCGCATTTACATTCTTTTGATGTGAATACGAGATATACATGACACTTCACAATGAATATTATATCTTCTCATGAAACATAGCAGTGAGATGCGATATCGCGTATTAAGAAGCATTAGAACTCTATTGCTACGATACGTAGACATCTGCAAACGCTACTTCCTAGCATGGAAGTGCCGCATTTACATTCGTTTGAAGTGAATACGAGATATACATGACACTTCGCAATGAATATTATACCTTATCATGAAACATAGGAGTGAGATGCGATATCGCATTTTAAGGAGCATTAGAACTCTATTGCTACGATACGTAGACATCTGCAAACGCTATTTCCTAGCATGGAAGTGTCTTATTTACGTTCTTTTGAAGTGAATACGAGGTATACATGACACTTCGCAATGAATATTATATCTTATCATGAAACATAGAAGTGAGATGCGATATCGCGTTCTAAGGAGTACTAGAACTCTATTGCTACGATACGTAGACATCTGCAAACGCTATTTCCTAGCATGGAAGTGTCGCATTTACATTCTTTTGAAGTGAATATGAGGTATATTGACACTTCGCAATGAATATTATATCTTATCATGAAACATAAATGTGAGATGCGATATCGCGTTCTAAGAAGCATTAGAACTCTATTGCTACGATACGTAGACATCTGCAAACGCTATTTCCTAGCATGGAAGTGTCGCATTTACATTCGTTTGAAGTGAATACGAGATATACATGACACTTCGCAATGAACATTATATCTTATCATGAAACATAGGAATGAGATGCGATATCGCGTTTTAAGAAGCATTAGAACTCTATTGCTACGATACGTAGACATCTGCAAACGCTATTTCCTAGCATGGAAGTGTCGCATTTACATTCTTTTGATGTGAATACGAGATATACATGACACTTCGCAATGAATATTATATCTTCTCATGAAACATAGCAGTGAGATGCGATATCGCGTATTAAGAAGCATTAGAACTCTATTGCTACGATACGTAGACATCTGCAAACGCTACTTCCTAGCATGGAAGTGCCGCATTTACATTCGTTTGAAGTGAATACGAGATATACATGACACTTCGCAATGAATATTATATCTTATCATGAAACATAGGAATGAGATGCGATATCGCGTTTTAAGAAGCATTAGAACTCTATTGCTACGATACGTAGACATCTGCAAACGCTATTTCCTAGCATGGAAGTGTCGCATTTACATTCTTTTGATGTGAATACGAGATATACATGACACTTCACAATGAATATTATATCTTCTCATGAAACATAGCAGTGAGATGCGATATCGCGTATTAAGAAGCATTAGAACTCTATTGCTACGATACGTAGACATCTGCAAACGCTACTTCCTAGCATGAAAGTGCCGCATTTACATTCGTTTGAAGTGAATACGAGATATACATGACACTTCGCAATGAATATTATACCTTATCATGAAACATAGGAGTGAGATGCGATATCGCATTTTAAGGAGCATTAGAACTCTATTGCTACGATACGTAGACATCTGCAAACGCTATTTCCTAGCATGGAAGTGTCTTATTTACGTTCTTTTGAAGTGAATACGAGGTATACATGACACTTCGCAATGAATATTATATCTTATCATGAAACATAGAAGTGAGATGCGATATCGCGTTCTAAGGAGTACTAGAACTCTATTGCTACGATACGTAGACATCTGCAAACGCTATTTCCTAGCATGGAAGTGTCGCATTTACATTCTTTTGAAGTGAATATGAGGTATATTGACACTTCGCAATGAATATTATATCTTATCATGAAACATAAATGTGAGATACGATATCGCGTTCTAAGAAGCATTAGAACTCTATTGCTACGATACGTAGACATCTGCAAACGCTATTTCCTAGCATGGAAGTGTCGCATTTACATTCGTTTGAAGTGAATACGAGATATACATGACGCTTCGCAATGAATATTATATCTTATCATGAAACATAGGAATGAGATGCGATATCGCGTTTTAAGAAGCATTAGAACTCTATTGCTACGATACGTAGACATCTGCAAACGCTATTTCCTAGCATGGAAGTGTCGCATTTACATTCTTTTGATGTGAATACGAGATATACATGACACTTCGCAATGAATATTATATCTTCTCATGAAACATAGCAGTGAGATGCGATATCGCGTATTAAGAAGCATTAGAACTCTATTGCTACGATACGTAGACATCTGCAAACGCTACTTCCTAGCATGGAAGTGCCGCATTTACATTCGTTTGAAGTGAATACGAGATATACATGACACTTCGCAATGAATATTATACCTTATCATGAAACATAGAAGTGTGATGCGATATCGCATATTAAGGAGCATTAGAACTCTATTGCTACGATACGTAGACATCTGCAAACGCTATTTCCTAGCATGGAAGTGTCTTATTTACGTTCTTTTGAAGTGAATACGAGGTATACATGACACTTCGCAATGAATATTATATCTTATCATGAAACATAGAAGTGAGACGCGATATCGCTTTCTAAGGAGCACTAGAACTCTATTGCTACGATACGTAGACATCTGCAAACGCTATTTCCCAGGATGGAAGGGTCGCATTTACATTCTTTTGAAGTGAGTACGAGGTATACATAACACTCCATAATGAATATTATATCTTCTCATGAAACATAGCAGTGAGATGCGATATCGCGTTTTAAGAAGCATTAGAACTCTATTGCTACGATACGTAGACATCTGCAAAGGCTATTCCCTAGCATGGAAGTGTCGCATTTACATTCATTTGAAGTGAATACGAGGTATACATGACACTTCGCAATGAATATTATACCTTATCATGAAACATAGAAGGGAGATGCGATATCGCGTTTTAGGAAGCATTGGAACTCTATTGCTGCGATACGTAGACATCTGCAAACGCTATTTCCTAGCATGGAAGTGTCGCATTTACATTCTTTTGATGTGAATACGAGATATACATGACACTTCGCAATGAATATTATATCTTCTCATGAAACATAGCAGTGAGATGCGATATCGCGTATTAAGAAGCATTAGAACTCTATTGCTACGATACGTAGACATCTGCAAACGCTACTTCCTAGCATGGAAGTGCCGTATTTACATTCGTTTGAAGTGAATACGAGATATACATGACACTTCGCAATGAATATTATACCTTATCATGAAACATAGAAGTGAGATGCGATATCGCATTTTAAGGAGCATTAGAACTCTATTGCTACGATACGTAGACATCTGCAAACGCTATTTCCTAGCATGGAAGTGTCTTATTTACGTTCTTTTGAAGTGAATACGAGGTATACATGACACTTCGCAATGAATATTATATCTTATCATGAAACATAGAAGTGAGATGCGATATCGCTTTCTAAGGAGCACTAGAACTCTATTGCTACGATACGTAGACATCTGCAAACGCTATTTCCCAGGATGGAAGGGTCGCATTTACATTCTTTTGAAGTGAGTACGAGGTATACATAACACTCCATAATGAATATTATATCTTATCATGAAACATAAATGTGAGATGCGATATCGCGTTCTAAGAAGCATTAGAACTCTATTGCTACGATACGTAGACATCTGCAAACGCTATTTCCTAGCATGGAAGTGTCGCATTTACATTCGTTTGAAGTGAATACGAGATATACATGACACTTCGCAATGAATATTATATCTTATCATGAAACATAAGAATGAGATGCGATATCGCGTTTTAAGAAGCATTAGAACTCTATTGCTACGATTCGTAGACATCTGCAAACGCTATTTCCTAGCATGGAAGTGTCGCATTTACATTCATTTGAAGTGAATACGAGGTATACATGACACTCCACAATGAATATTATATCTTATCACGGAACATAGAAATGAAATGAGGCATCTCGTTATAAGAAGCATTAGAACTCTATTGCTACGATACGTAGACATCTGCAAACGCTATTTCCTAGCATGGAAGTGTCGCATTTACATGCATTTGAAGTGAATACGGGGTATACATGACACTTCGCAATGAATGTTATACCTTATCATGAAACATAGAAGGGAGATGCGATATCGCGTTTTAGGAAGCATTGGAACTCTATTGCTGCGATACGTAGACATCTGCAAACGCTATTTCCTAGCATGGAAGTGTCGCATTTACATTCGTTTGAAGTGAATACGAGATATACATGACACTTCGCAATGAATATTATATCTTATCATGAAACATAGGAATGAGGTGCTATATCGCGTTTTGAGAAGCATTAGAACTCTATTGCTACGATACGTAGACATCTGCAAACGCTATTTCCTAGCATGGAAGTGTCGCATTTACATTCTTTTGAAGTGAATACGAGGTATACATGACACATAGCAATGAATATTATATCTTATCATGAAACATAAAAGTGAGATGCGATATCGCGTTCTAAGAAGCATTAGAACTCTATTGCTACGATACGTAGACATCTGCAAAGGCTATTCCCTAGCATAGAAGGGTCGCATTTACATTCTTTTGAAGTGAGTACGAGGTATACATATCACTCCATAATGAATATTATACCTTATCATGAAACATAGCAGTGAGATGCGACATCTCGTTTTAAGAAGCATTATGACTCTATTGCTACGGTACGTAGACATCTGCAAACGCTATTTCCTAGCATGGAAGTGTCATATCTACATTCTTTTGAAGTGAATACGAGGTATACATGACACTTTGCAATGAATATTATATCTTATCATGAAACATAGAGGTGAGATGCGATATCGCGTTCTAAGAAGCACTAGAACTCTATTGCTATGATACGTAGACATCTGCAAACGCTATTTCCAAGGATGGAAGGGTCGCATTTACATTCTTTTGAAGTGAGTACGAGGTATACATAACACTCCATAATGAATATTATATCTTCACATGAAACATAGGAATGAGGTGCTATATCGCGTTTTGAGAAGCATTAGAACTCTATTGCTACGATACGTAGACATCTGCAAACGCTATTTCCTAGCATGGAAGTGTCGCATTTACATTCGTTTGAAGTGAATACGAGATATACATGACACTTCGCAATGAATATTATACCTTATCATGAAACATAGAAGTGAGATGCGATATCGCGTTTTAAGGAGCATTAGAACTCTATTGCTACGATACGTAGACATCTGCAAACGCTATTTCCTAGCATGGAAGTGTCTTATTTACGTTCTTTTGAAAGTGAATACGAGGTATACATGACACTTCGCAATGAATATTATATCTTATCATGAAACATAGAAGTGAGATGCGATATCGCGTTCTAAGAAGCACTAGAACTCTATTGCTACGATACGTAGACATCTGCAAACGCTATTTCCTAGCATGGAAGTGTCGCATTTACATTCATTTGAAGTGAATACGAGGTATACATTACACTTCGCAATGAATATTATACCTTATCATGAAACATAGAAGTGAGATGCGATATCGCGTCTTAAGAAGCATTAGAACCCTATTGCTACGATACGTGGACATCTGCAACCGCTACTTCCTAGCATGAAAGTGTCGCATTTACATTCATTTGAAGTGAATACGAAGTATACATGACACTTCACAATGAATATTATATCTTATCACGGAACATAGAAATGAAATGAGGCATCTCGTTATAAGAAGCATTAGAACTCTATTGCTACGATACGTAGACATCTGCAAACGCTATTTCCTAGCATGGAAGTGTCGCATTTACATTCATTTGAAGTGAATACGAGATATACATGACACTTCGCAATAAATATTATATCTTATCATGAAACATACGAATGAGGTGCTATATCGCGTTTTGAGAAGCATTAGAACTCTATTGCCTATATACGTAGACATCTGCAAACTCTATTTCCTAGCAAGGAAATTTCGCACTTACATTCCACTCAAGTGAATACGAGGTATACATAACATTACACTATGATTATTATATCTTATTACGAAACATAGATATGAAATACGACATCTCGTTTTAAGAAGCATTAGTACGCTATTGCTGTGATACGTAGACATCTGCAAACACTAATTCCTAGCAAGGAAGTGTCGCACTTACATTCTTGTGAAGTGTAATCGAGGTATACATGACACTTCGCAATGAATATTATATCTTATCATGAAACATAGAAGTGTGATGCGATATCGCATTTTAAGAAGCATTAGAAACCTATTGCTACGATACGTAGACATCTCCAAACGCTACTTCCTAGCATGGAAGTGTCGCATTTACATTCATTTGAAGTGAATACGAGGTATACATGACACTTCGCAATGAATATTATACCTTATCATGAAACATATAAGGGAGATGCGATATCGCGTTTTAGGAAGCATTGGAACTCTATTGCTGCGATACGTAGACATCTGCAAACGCTATTTCCTAGCATGGAAGTGTCGCATTTACATTCTTTTGATGTGAATACGAGATATACATGACACATCGCAATGAATATTATATCTTATCATGAAACATAGGAATGAGGTGCTATATCGCGTTTTGAGAATCATTAGAACTCTATTGCTACGATACGTAGACATCGGCAAACGCTATTTCCTAGCATGGAAGTGTCGCATTTACATTCTTTTGAAGTGAATACGAGGTAAACATGACACTTCGCAATGAATATTATATCTTATCGTGAAACATAAAAGTGAGATGCGATATCGCGTTCTAAGAAGCATTAGAACTCTATTGCTACGATACGTAGACATCTGCAAAGGCTATTCCCTAGCATGGAAGGGTCGCATTTACATTCTTTTGAAGTGATTACTAGGTATACATATCACTCCATAATGAATATTATATCTTATCATGAAACATAGCAGTGAGATGCGACATCTCGTTTTAAGAAGCATTATTACGCTATTGCTACGATACGTAGACATCTGCAAACGCTATTTCCTAGCATGGAAGTGTCGCATTTACATTCATTTGAAGTGAATGCGAGGTATACATGACAGTTCGCAATGAATATTATACCTTATCATGAAACATAGAAGGGAGATGCGATATCGCGTTTTAGGAAGCATTGGAACTCTATTGCTGCGATACGTAGACATCTGCAAACGCTATTTCCTAGCATGGAAGTGTCGCATTTACATTCTTTTGATGTGAATACGAGATATACATGACACTTCGCAATGAATATTATATCTTATCATGAAACATAGGAATGAGGTGCTATATTGCGTTTTGAGAAGCATTATTACTCTATTGCTACGGTACGTAGACATCTGCAAACGCTATTTCCTAGCATGGAAGTGTCATATTTACATTCTTTTGAAGTGAATACGAGGTATACATGACAATTCGCAATGAATATTATATCTTATCATGAAACATAGAAGTGAGATGCGATATCGCGTTTTAAGGAGCATTAGAACTCTAATTGCTACGATACGTAGACATCTGCAAACGCTATTTCCTAGCATGAAAGTGTCTTATTTACGTTCTTTTGAAGTGAATACGAGGTATACATGACACTTCGCAATGAATATTATATCTTATCATGAAACATAGAGGTGAGATGCGATATCGCGTTCTAAGAAGCACTAGAACTCTATTGCTACGATACGTAGACATCTGCAAACGCTATTTCCTAGCATGGAAGTGTCTTATTTACGTTCTTTTGAAAGTGAATACGAGGTATACATGACACTTCGCAATGAATATTATATCTTATCATGAAACATAGAAGTCAGATGCGATATCGCGTTTTAAGGAGCATTAGAACTCTATTGCTACGATACGTAGACATCTGCAAACGCTATTTCCTAGCATGGAAGTGTCTTATTTACGTTCTTTTGAAAGTGAATACGAGGTATACATGACACTTCGCAATGAATATTATATCTTATCATGAAACATAGAAGTGAGATGCGATATCGCGTTCTAAGAAGCACTAGAACTCTATTGCTACGATACGTAGACATATGCAAACGCTATTTCCCAGGATGGAAGGGTCGCATTTACATTCTTTTGAAGTGAATACGAGGTATACATGACACTCCACAATGAATATTATATCTTATCACGGAACATAGAAATGAAATGAGGCATCTCGTTTTAAGAAGCATTAGAACTCTATTGCTACGATACGTAGATATCTGCAAACGCTATTTCCTAGCATGGAAGTGTCGCATTTACATTCATTTGAAGTGAATACGAGGTATACATGACGCTTCGCAATGAATATTATACCTTATCATGAAACATAGAAGAGAGATGCGATATCGTGTTTTAAGAAGCATTAGAACTCTATTGCTACGATACGTAGACATCTGCAAACGCTATTTCCTAGCATGGAAGTGTCGCATTTACATTCGTTTGAAGTGAATACGAGATATACATGACACTTCGCAATGAATATTATATCTTATCATATAACATAGAAGTGAGATGCGATATCGCGTCTTAAGAAGCATTAGAACCCTATTGCTACGATACGTGGACATCTGCAACCGCTACTTCCTAGCATGAAAGTGTCGCATTTACATTCATTTGAAGTGAATACGAGGTATACATGACACTCCACAATGAATATTATATCTTATCACGGAACATAGAAATGAAATGAGGCATCTCGTTATAAGAAGCATTAGAACTCTATTGCTACGATACGTAGACATCAGCAAACGCTATTTTCTAGGATGGAAGGGTCGCATTTACATTCTTTTGAAGTGAGTACGAGGTATACATAACACTCCATAATGAATATTATATCTTCACATGAAACATAGGAATGAGGTGCTATATCGCGTTTTGATAAGCATTAGAACTCTATTGCTACGATACGTAGACATCTGCAAACGCTATTTCCTAGCAAGGAAGTGTCGCATTTACTTCCATTTGAAGTATAGACGAGATATACATAACACTGCAGAATGAGTATTATATCCTATCACGAAACATAGAAATGATATGCGATATGGCTATTTAAGAAGCATTAGAACTCTATTGCTTCGATACGCAGATATCTGAAAGCGCTATTTCCTAGCAAGGAAGTGTCGCATTTACATCCATTCGAAGTATGGACGAGATATACATAACACTGCACAATGAATATTATATCTTATCATGAAACATTGAAATGAGATGCGATGTGGCGATTTAAGAATCACTAGAACTCTACTGCTTCGATACGTAGACATCTGCAAACGCCATTTACTAGCAAGGAAGTGTCGCATTTACATTCTTTTGAAGTGAATACGAGGTATACATAACACTCCACAATGAATATTATATCTTATCATGAAACATAGAAATGTGATGTAATATGGCGATTTAGGAAGCATTAGAACACTATTTCTTCGATACGTAGACATTTGCAAACGCAACTTCCTAGCAAGGAAGTGTCGCATTTACATTCTTTTGAAAGGAATGCAAGGTATACATGACACTTCGCAATGAATATTATATCTTATCATGAAACATAGAAATGAGATGCGATATGGCGATTTATGAAGCATTTGATGTCTATTACTTCGATACGTAGACATCTGCAAACGCTACTTCCTAGCAAGGAAGTGTCGCATTTACATTCATTTGAAGTGAATACGAAGTATACATGACGCTCCGCAATGAATATTATATCTTATAATGAAACATGGAAATGAGATGCTATATCTCGTTTTAAGAAGCATTCGAACCCTATTGCTACGATACGTGGACATCTGCAACCGCTACTTCCTAGCATGAAAGTGTCGCATTTACATTCATTTGAAGTGAATACGAGGTATACATGACACTCCACAATGAATATTATATCTTATCACGGAACATAGAAATGAAATGAGGCATCTCGTTATAAGAAGCATTAGAACTCTATTGCTACGATACGTAGACATCAGCAAACGCTATTTCCTAGCATGGAAGTGTCGCATTTACATTCATTTGAAGTGAATACGAGGTATACATGACACTTCGCAATGAATATTATACCTTATCATGAAACATAGAAGGGAGATGCGATATCGCGTTTTAGGAAGCATTGGAACTCTATTGCTGCGATACGTAGACATCTGCAAACGCTATTTCCTAGCATGGAATTGTCGCATTTACATTCTTTTGATGTGAATACGAGATATACATGACACATCGCAATGAATATTTTATCTTATCATGAAACATAGGAATGAGGTGCTATATCGCGTTTTGAGAATCATTAGAACTCTATTGCTACGATACGTAGACATCGGCAAACGCTATTTCCTAGCATGGAAGTGTCGCATTTACATTCTTTTGAAGTGAATACGAGGTATACATGACACTTCGCAATGAATATTATATCTTATCATGAAACATAAAAGTGAGATGCGATATCGCGTTCTAAGAAGCATTAGAACTCTATTGCTACGATACGTAGACATCTGCAAAGGCTATTCCCTAGCATGGAAGTGTCGCATTTACATTCTTTTGAAGTGAGTACTAGGTATACATATCACTCCATAATGAATATTATATCTTATCATGAAACATAGCAGTGAGATGCGACATCTCGTTTTAAGAAGCATTATTACGCTATTGCTACGATACGTAGACATCTGCAAACGCTATTTCCTAGCATGGAAGTGTCGCATTTACATTCATTTGAAGTGAATACGAGGTATACATGACACTTCGCAATGAATATTATACCTTATCATGAAACATAGAAGGGAGATGCGATATCGCGTTTTAGGAAGCATTGGAACTCTATTGCTGCGATACGTAGACATCTGCAAACGCTATTTCCTAGCATGGAAGTGTCGCATTTACATTCTTTTCACGTGAATACGAGATATACATGACACTTCGCAATGAATATTATATCTTATCATGAAACATAGGAATGAGTTGCTATATCGCGTTTTGAGAAGCATTAGAACTTTAATGCCACGATACGTAGACATCTGCAAACGCTATTTCCTAGCAAGGAAGTGTCGCATTTACATCCATCTGAAGTATAGACGAGATATACATAACACTGCACAATGAGTATTATACCTTATCATGAAACATAGAAATGATATGCGATATGGCTATTTAAGAAGCATTAGAACTCTATTGCTTCGATACGCAGATATCTGAAAACGCTATTTCCTAGCAAGGAAGTGTCGCATTTACATCCATTTGAAGTATGGACGAGATATACATAACACTGCACAATGAATATTATATCTTATCATGAAACATCGAAATGAGATGCGATATGGCGATTTAAGAAGCACTAGAACTCTACTGCTTCGACACGTAGACATCTGCAAACGCCATTTACTAGCAAGGAAGTGTCGCATTTACATTCTTTTGAAGTGAATACGAGGTATACATAACACTCCACAATGAATATTATATCTTATCATGAAACATAGAATTGAGATGCGATATGACGATTTAAGAAGCATTAGAACACTATTGCTTCGACACGTAGACATCTGCAAACACTATTTCCTAGCAAGGAACTGTCGCATTCACATTCGTTTGAATTGTATGCGAGGCATACATGAAACTTCGCAATGAATATTATATATTATCATGAAACATAGATATGAGATGCTATATCGCGAACTAGCAAGCTTAAGAAATCTATTGCTTCGATACGTAGACATCTGCAAACGCTATTTCCTAGCAAGGAAGTGTCGCATTTACATTCATTTTAAGTGTATGCGAGGTATACATGACCCTTCGCAATGAATATTATATATCGTCATGAAACATAGAAATGAGATGCGATATCGCGATTTAAGAATCATTAGAACACTATTGCCTCGATACGTAGGCATCTGCAAACGCTACTTCCTAGCAAGGACGTGTCGCATTTACATTCTTTTGAAACGAATACGAGGTATACATAAGACTCCACAATGAATATTATATCTTATCATGAAACATAGAAATGAGATGCGATATCGCCAATTAGAAGGTTTTAGAACTCTATTGCTTCGATACGTAGACATCTGCAAACGCTATTTCCAAGCAAGGAAGTGTCGCATTTACATTCTTTTGAAGTGAATACGAGGTATACATGACACTTCGCAATGAATATTATATCTTGCCATGAAACATAGAAGTGAGATGCGATATCGCGTCCTAAGAAGCATTAGAACTATATTGCTACGATACGTAGACATCTGCAAACGCTATTTCCTAGCATGAAAGTGACTTATTTACGTTCTTTTGAAGTGAATACGAGGTATACATGACACTTCGCAATGAATATTATATCTTATCATGAAACATAGATGTGAGATGCGATATCGCGTTCTAAGAAGCATTAGAAATCTATTGCTACGATACGTAGACATATGGAAACGTTATTCCCTAGCATGGATGT